>NW_015164717.1:45882-57328 GCF_001447785.1 Gekko japonicus | reverse complement strand
CTCTCCGTCGTGGCTCTTCCTCCAGCGCCCACATCTCATCGTCCCGATGAGATGCCCTTCCCGATCGCCGGGATTCCTTTTCTGGGTACATTCCCCTCTCAAACAGGCTTTCGCGGAGTGCGCTGCCTCGATGGGAAAATGTCTCTCTCGTCCCTTTTGCATCAAAACGGGACCAGTCATACGTATCTCCCTCGTCTGGGCCCCACTTCCCTGGGGTAGGTGGCGGCCACTGAAGATAGTCCATTCGGGGGATCGCTCCCCCGATTGCTCCTGTCAGTCCCGAACTAGTCACCGGTGCTTCGGCAGCCGTGGTGACTAACGGAGCGGTCGAAACCGGAGAAGCCTCCGTAGTTGTTGGGTCCCCCTCAGTCCCACTCATGACGGCCGTCAGAATTGGGACGATAGAGAAAGAGGATTCCTAACAAAATGTTGGATCCCAAGCATTCAAAACAACTCCACGTTGCAAAGCAAGTAAGGTTTATTTCAAAGCGTTGGTTTAACCAGAACAGGACATTGTTAGGAATAACTACAGGTAACCAGGGAAGGCATAATAAAGACATTTGAACTAGGTAAGGACCAATGAGTCCAGTTCCCGCTGGCGGGAATAGACCATACAGTTCGCGCCCATTGCATGGGAACGCAACAGTTCTATAATGTCAACACAGGTTCAGTTCACATGCGAGATACCCAAAACATTCTAGGCGAAGCTCTCCCCCTACAACCAGCTGCACGACCTTGGCAAGTTCCGCGGACTACATAACATAACTCAAGCAAACAAGGAATGAGAGGGTGTGTGTGAAGGATACTACACAGGAACCGGAATGACAATGGCAGCTAGCTGACACTTGTTAATGGTGCACTTATAGTCGGCACAAATACGGATGTTCTCATTAGGTTTTATCGGGGTAATGATGGGGTTTTCCCAGTGGGTGCGCGGCACCAGTTCCAATACCACCTGCTCTACCAGGCGGTCCAGTTAGGCTTCTATCTTGGGTCACAGCACTAATGGGGGCCACCTGGCTTTCATTTGGATGGGCCGTACCACTGGGTCATTCAAGGGAAACTGGGGTGCTGGAGTAGTGGCCAAGTGTGCCGTCGAATACTCCCAGGAATTCCCCACAGACCAAACTAAAGTCCTGAGGTTGTACCAAGTTTACACCCTGTACAGGATTAACCCACTCAGTCCAGTCCAGGAATGCGAGGGAACCCTTCACTTTCAGCATATTAAACAACAAACCACGAGGTAGTCTATACCCTCTCTGGTTTTAACAAATTGCCACCAGAATCTCTTTCAACAGTCCCTGCCTTTCCTAAGGGAAAAGATTCAAGCCCTTAGTTGGCATCTGGGGTTTACACATCAGAGATCCCCCCTATTTACTCTTACAAGGTAGCTTAAGTGGTCAGCGTTAGACACAAGATTTAGCCTTGGAGTTCAATTACACATCAGAAACAATTAGAAATAAGAAAGATCTTTATTCAGTACAAAGCATAGCAGACAGACTACTAGAGGATACTGAAAACAATAAAAAACCTATGGCTATTTGCCCTAACTACACATTAAGCATCATAGTTACCAATTGAAGTTCAATAGTCCATACAGGTCCATGGTATAACAGTCCAAATAAGCACCAAGGGATTTTGAATAGAAATCCCATCTTGCACAACCATGTGGTCCAGTTCACACAGCAGCTCTTTGTTTCCCAAAAGACAGCATTCCAGGTGCAATAAACAGGCAATGGCAAGAGGAGAGGAGAGAGCAAGAGAGCTAAGAGAATCACTCCCATAGTGATCAATGGAATTATACCCCAATCTAATCGCAATCAGCTGTGGCCATCAGCCAATCATGAGTGGACAGGGGTGTGTGGCTAATTGTTGGTTGCCATAGCTGCGTGTGGGGATAGACTAGGAGTTTGTGGGCCCTGCCTGCAGTCAGGTAACCCAAACCCCAGCTTCTTCATTGCCTACATGACATGTTCAACATAGACCAGGAGCCTTCAAGTTTAGCTTTTAGCATGGAAGTGTGAAAGAATGTGGGTTATAAAGTTGCTCAGGCCATCTGGCCTCACGATTTGGCTTGCAACAGGAAATAAGGCACAGCCTGTCATCAGAATGTAATCACAGGAGAAGGCATGTGAATTCAGAAAGCAATATTTCTATACACACCCATCACTGCAAATCCCAAAGGTCCAAACTGCGCAAGTCCCAGCAGGCTCATGAGTTTCCCTTCCACCACGAGCAATTCTAAAGGGCCATCAAAGTCTCTGAATTGTACCCTGAATTTTCCCCAGCCCTTGATGGCCACGGGGTTCTTCTGGAAGTCCCGTAGTGACAGACCCCATGGCTTTTTAAGGAGCCCCCCCACCAGGACAGAATTTCTGTAATGTCTCTGCCGAGATTATGGGAAACGAGGAGCCTGTGTCCAGTTCCATACGACAGGGGGACCCCTCTATCAACACCGTAAGATACATTTTGTTAGGGTCTTCAGGGGGGCAAATTCAGTACCTGATGCTGGTGGTGGTTGATGGTCAGCGTGTGCAGGTGCAGGTCCTCCTGGTGAGTGGACGTCTTCTTCTGGGTACCACGGGAGCAGCAGGCATGGGCGATGAGGCCTTGCTTCCTGCATGTTCGGCAGATGGCTTCACGGAAATGGCACATCTGGCATTCGTGTGTGTCTCCGCAACTGGCATACGGTACTTGGGCAGCAGACTTGTTGTGGTGTCTGGTCACTCCCAATGGTGTAGGAAGCTTACTGCAGCTGGACTTGTGAACGAGCAAGACTTCTTTGTCCGAGTTGTTGGACGCCGCAGCTGGGAACGCGTGGTGTGTTAAAGATGGTGGACGGTCACGATGTGAGCCCTCGAACGCGGTGTCCATCTGGAGGGCTACATCTAACTTGAGGTCTGTGGTACCTACAAGTTTGCGGTGGAGTTTGGCATCTCGGAGACCCCAAACAAATTGGGTTAGGATCAGGGGTCATTTCGTAGAAAAAGAGCTAGGGGGACTCATTAGCATAACTCATTAGCATATGCCACACCCCCTGACATCACCGGAAGTGTGTCCTCCCCACAGCCGGCGGCGACCTCCAGCGGGCACCAGCAGGGAGCTCCAGGCCCCGCCCTCCCGCACCTCACCCGGGGGGATGGCGTCCCCCCGCGTCCCCCCCCCCACATCACCCCTGGCTTAGGATGTTTTCCTCCACCTTCGGGAACTCACAGTCCACCGTCTGCTGATGGAGTTCAGCCATGAATGTGGAGGCTGTTTCGCTGGGCCTCTGGAGGTGCACCTGGAAGTCCATGTGCTTGGCCATCATGGTGGGCTTTGGCGCATAGTACTTTGTGAGGGCCTCGAATATCTCATCGTACGTGTTCTCTGTTAGTTTCTTCAGTGCCAGGAGGCCCTTGGCCAGGTGGATGGCGGTCACCTCACATGTGCTGAGGAGTAAGGCCCATTTCTTGCTTGTGTTGGTGACCTCATGGTAGTAGAAGAAGCTGGCCAGTTGGTCTACCCACGATTCCCAGAACTCAGGGTGTGTGGGGTCGAAGACTTCAAGGTGTCCTGGAGCGACAGCCATGACGATCAGTGAAGTGGGGAGTGATGCCCTGGGGGTGCGGTGCTGCTCGTGAGTGGTGCGGTGCTGCTCGTGAGTGATGTGGGGCGTGTCATCGTCCGATGGAGTGGTGCTCGGTGCTTGGCTGGTTGAATCATCAGGTTCACTCAACGGGATCCCACCTTCGTCGCCAGTATAAAGTACTGAGACTGATGCATGGAGAAGTGATTTCAGCTCATACGTTATTATATACAGGAGAACTTGAGATGCTTTAGTGGGACTCACGGCCCACTTATATTCTTGTTCATAATCATAGTCATTCATTTTCCAGTTGCAAAAGTCTTATATCTGTCTGTTAACATTACATATAATATAGTCTGCCAAACTGCACAGTAAGATCTCTTGGTTTTGGGGGTTTTTCTGCTTGTTCATTGAACCCCCCCCCTCCTGTCAGCATTTCTTGCCAGTTCCCAAAATAGCACCAAAATAGATGTGCTCACAGGGGAGACAAGGAGTATATCCTGACAGCTCTTAACTGCAGGAGGCTGGGTATGCAGCTCTAGATCTGATTACAGCAGATAATGAAGGAATTATTTCCTTATTAAAATAGTTATACCCCCTCATTGTTTTGTGACTCAAGGTAGCTTACAATGGCAAATTAAAAAAATATGCAAAGTACAATAAAAAACCAAGTAACCCCCTTCCTCCCAAAACGCCTGCAACCTACACCTTATCAAATGCCCCAGTGAATAAAATGGCCTTGCAGTATCTTCTAAAAACTTCTAGAGACGGTTTCCCCACTCACTCAGGAACCTATTCTATAGGGTGAGAGCTGTCATGGTCCTTGCATCCCTTGGCATTCTGCTCATTCCCTTTCCCCTCAGCACCTGCACTAAGTCAATAAAGAAATGGAATTCATGGGGAAAACCTTTATCCAGTTTGGGCTCCTTCTGTTCAAACTAGATCGGAACTAGGCAGTGGCCGCCACCACCACCAGAGAAGTTCTAGTTATTAGAATCTTCCCAGTCTAATACAGGAAGAGATGGTCTCTGGTCCACCTCAGCTGTGTGTGTGTGTATGTGAGAGCAGATATCAAACTCACCCTTCTGGGTTGCTTTGCTCCCCCTTCCTTCTACGTTTCTTTCTAACTACAGATGGAACTGTCTGTCAGGACTTGGGTCCTTGTACAGCCTGATCAATCTGTGGCTGCAAGCAGTCTGAAGGTTCTTTAAGGGCTCTCTCTCCCTCAGTGATGAGTCACTTTGGTTTCTAAATGAGCTTTATTCCACTAAACATCAAGTGTAGTGGCTTGGGGTGCATGCCTCAAGTGCCATGGGGAGCAGATCACAAAAAGATGTGATGCATGACTTGGGAAAGCCCCAAGTAGGGGTATTAAAGCACCCACTTGCTGTCATCTTTCTTCTGCTGGAAGATCCTACTTTTGCCTCAAAGGTGTCCAGATCCAAATTACCCCAACCCCAAACCGAGGGCTACAGCCAGAAAGCCTCTGATCTATAACTGGGATATCCACCTTTCAAACTGAGGAATTACTTGACAATGATAACTTAGCATTACCGTTAACTATAGATTTCTTTTCACCCTCAACAACCCCCCTTTTTCTTTCCCTGTGGTAGAGGAGATAAATTGTAAGGCAAATAAATAAATAAAATAGAAATGGAACTTAGCCAGCAAGGATGCTCTGATGAGAATGTAGCTGAAAAATGACATAATCACTGCTTCTTGCCTGAAGACACGTTTGATCTGTTGCTCCGAGAACTGCAGTCCCTTTACACCATTACATCTGCTTCTCCTAGAACAATGAATATTGCTATAAAAACTAGATGGTTTGATAGGGATGAAGAAGAAGAAGAAGGGGAGGAGGAGGAGGATGATTTATACCCTGCCTTTCACTACCCGAAGGAGTCACAGAGTGGCTTACAATCTCCTTTCCCTTCCCCTCCCCACAACAGACACCCTGTGAGGTAGGTGGGGCTGAGAGAGTTATCCCAAGAACTGTCCTTGAGAGAACAGCTCTGAAAGAACTTGTGACTGACCCAAAGTCACACCAGCAGCTGCATGTGGAGGCTTGCGTAATCAAATCTGGTTCTCCCAGGTTAGAGTCCACACTCCTAATCACTACATCAAACTGGCTCTGAAAACCCAGAGGACAAGAGTCTACTGGAAATTTAAATATACTAACTCTTATGCTTCCTTCGCCCTTCACCTAAAATCTTAAGCAGCTATCTGGGACTGTACCTAGAATGAAAAAAGTAGCATAACTGGGAGTATCATTGATGAACCAGGTTATGATGTGAACTGGAGAGTAAGCCCCACAGTTGCCATTGATAGTCTCACAGTCCAACATTTGAGATATACAGGCAGGCAGCTATATGCCCTAAATCTAGACTTTGTGTAACCCAGCTGGCTCTAGTCTTTGTCAGTTTAGCCAAGTTCTAGAAACTTGAGGGAATGAACCTCAGAGGTGGGAAGAGACTGACCTGTCCCTTAAAACAAACAGGATGGGGTAATGTTCAACAGAGCACCGTGTTCATTTTATTTTCTCTAATGAAATCCATCTATATTTTATTTTTCTGTAAATTGCTTCCTATCATATATGGTGAAAAAAGCAGGGGGTGGGGGTAATTTTGATCAGGATGACAGCCCAAGGGACAGACCTCTACCACTGTTCCAAACATATTCAGACTGACCCCATGCACCAGCAGTAGAGCAAAAACTGTTAGGCGAGACACTCTGCATTTCTCTGACATCAGATATAGTTTAGCAGTCACTGTCTCTCTTTCACAAAGCTTTCTTAGACTTCTGTCAACTTAGCTACATTTCTTCTTATTAGAAAACAATAATCCATCACTTATTTCAGTGTTCCCATTGACTTCAGTTGGAGACTTCTTTTCAATGGGAAAAGTGTGGCTATCATTCTTTCATTTATTTCTTTTTTGCCCCCTCAGATGGAAGAAAGAGTCAGACAACGTTGGATGAAATAAGGCCACTTGATTAACATATTAAAGTAGCGGCAAGGGCAAATATGAAGCAGCGGCATGGTCAAGGCCTGGTGTCGTTTTGACCCCATCCTTAACCGTATAAAAGGCAAGACACCATGGCCCCGGGTTGGAGCCAACTGTAAGTCACTTGCAAACCCAGCCGAGCCAATGATTGGGATGTGCCTTCAGGAGCCCTTAAACACCACCGCACGGCCAGTGCTGAGTCTCCGTCGTGGCCATCCCCATAGGCAGTTTGCAAGCCTCATCCCTGGCCACACGGCCGCAGGGTTGATCCCGCAGACCCCTCTACCCTCCCCACGGGGTTATTGATTGGTGCTTACGTAGCTGCTGAACTTTATTTAAACCTAATTCTGCCACCACAAGGCCCAAGCCTCTGCTTAGGCCCCTGCGCCCACTCAATTACCTAAAATTAGCTTAAGACCTTGCCGCAGATCCTGAAGGAAAATGTCATTTCCCTTCTCGGAGAGATGAACGCCATCCCCTCTGTACAGGTCCGGAAAATCAAGCTGAATCTGGAGGTAAAGCAAGTAGTGGCCCAATCCAACCTTTAAAATATTATGGCGCTCCCCATTGGCCTTACGCTGAGCCCTCTCGATCCCCTTGGGGTCCCAAGCGCTACGCCATACTAGGCGTGGAATCATGGCCGAACACACAATTACTGTGTCTGGCCATTAGTGCTGAATGTATTCCAGGTCATCCCTGGCTTGCCACACAAGGGCCTTCCCCTTCAGGAATCCCAAGTCGTTACCTCCCAGGTGGATAACCAAAACATCTGGTGGCAGGGCAGAACTGTCCTTGAACAGAAGAGAGAGGAGGCCCGGCCAATGTAGGCCCCCTCCAATGTAGGCCCCCTCCACTCAACCGTAGCCCACTGAGGCCCAGTTGCGAGCCAATGGCCGACCGATGGGCCCGATGAGCCGCCCAGAAGATGTAGCTGTGTCCGGAGATGAGAATCTGTCTCCTGCCATAAAACACAGCTCCTAGGAAGAAACGACAGTGAACTCCAGAACCCAACAGTGCAAACAGCATTGCAAACAATAACTCACAATACAGGAAGAGGGTGCACATAACGTTTATAAGCAGCTGATCGCCACCTGCCCACCCTCTGAATATCGGCAGTGGGATAGCCTAAAGCTACCGCAGTGGATGCTACTCGTATTCTGAATGAGTGAGTGCCAAACTTCACTCCAGAAAGGCCTAACAATCCCAAAACCCTGGCCGTAACAGCCCAAAACTGGTGCTTTGTCAGCGGGCTCCCATCTGCATGGAGAAAGAGGTATCCATCAGCATTGCCCCTAAAAGCCCTGTATTGAGACAAAGCCAATACAGGGCATAGCTCAGAGTCAGAACAGACACCCAGCTTAACCACCAACCCTTTATGCCGCTGGTCAGTTTTGGAGCCCCTAATAGTGATGTGCAACTCCTTCCCTTTAAATTGGAGGTCCCGGTTGTGCAATGCCCTGCCAGACTGATCAGTCTTGGACAGCGCTACCAGTTTGCTTACTCTAAGTAAGCAATTAAAAAAAATATTTATAATCCTTTTCCATCAAAACAGTTATGCATGTATTTAACATTGTGTCTAATGTTTCTGCTGCAGCCCCATTAAAAACTACAAGTGCACTCCAGGATTGATTTAGAGGAAGTGGGTTTGGTTGGCCTATCTGAGACTGTGGTCAGATGACAGGCTTGGTGCACTCTGGCCCCGCCTCTAATTTATCTATTTCATTTTGTAATGGAGAGTTTGGATCAGACATCCCACCCTGAACTTGCCTCACCACGTGCTCACTACATGGCTGATGTTTAGATTATTGCTGCATGGTAACCAAGGAGTGGGTGGTCAGGCAGCATCCTTTTAAAAAAAAATTGTCATTCATGCATGCGCAAAAGTGTTCATTCAAATCATCACTTCATTTTTACAGCTCCACAATCCCTCAGCCAAGTCCTGCAGCCCCTTCAGCATCCTTCGCTTTGCTTCTCTTTCTTGAAAGATTTACATGAAGTGCAGATTTACATGAAAATGCACATTTACATGAAAGTAGCCCCATTGGCTTCAGTACATTTACCCTTGTATGAATCATGGGATGCTCTCAAACAGCAGCTCTGAAGCAGAAATAGAAGTGAGGGGTTTGAGGGGGGATTTGTCACTCAAAAACAACTCCCCCATGGGCTCCCGATCCAGAATGACTACTTGGCCACTTGCAGGCGATGATTGACAACCCCAAGGGTGATTATGCACTTATGCACACATCACTAAGAAATCAAAAAAGGTGGGTGAAGACAGAATGGAAGGTTCACACTACCAACCAGCTTGATTTCACAACAGGGAAGTTTAGACAGCTGGAAATGCGTGGTGAAAGCACAGACATTCGTAAAGACTGGAATTTCCCTGGTGCTTGATAACTCTGATTCGAACAGAACAGGGTGGCACCAACTGGGGAACAGGAAGCAGATGTCACTGTCTGATTGTGCACTTTAAATCCAGAAGGGAATTGCAAGGACATCTGCTCAAACTGCCCGTCTGACCGCAGCCTGGGTCTGCTTTGAGAAAATGTATATAAATGTAAACAAGCAACCTTTGGGTAAGTGCTGGGGTTACAATCATGTTTATTACTGGTTTCCATCATTGCCAAGTATTCCTCCTTGTTGAGCATGTTTGTCATAACAGCATAAATTACTGCTGAACTCCCCAGGTCTCTGCTAAAACCTTTGGCATACATTCAATTGCCCAACTCCTGTTCCCCAAAAGGCAGCCATATCAGTGTTCAGCCAAATTATTGTTGGTTTTCTGCCTTTCAGTACTTTCTCAGTTACCCATGCTGCACCACACCAGCTCATTGATCCTTCTAAGCAGCTGACACAGCCTTTCTATTCTGTCCCTTGGTTTCATGTAATAAGACATTGATTATTTATAGCAAACAAAGCTGTCTTGAACATAAATCAATAGCTCTTTCTTTGTTGTCTGTGCATGTGAAACACAGAAAGAAAGTAGCACAAAGCTTTTAGTGTTTGGCTTGACTGTGCAGTTGGAAAATAATTTTATGTGATCTAGCAGCATTTCTTTAACTAGAAATTCAGCATGCAGAATTGAATCCGAGATGTTTCCTAAGTCTGATTTGCTAGAATTGGATGTTGGGCTGGTTCACACATGCATGCTCATCATTTGATGATAACTTGCAGCATCAGGTAATGGCTTCCATTGTGAGCAATCCATTACAGCTGCCAATCATCACATACTCTGTAATCACACACTAAGAATTCAAGAGATGTCCATGTATATATGAACATACCCAGAGTAATGCACCAGTGCTAAGAAAACCTACATTTGCTCCCTAAATGTCTACCCAGCTTTGTGTACAGATCTTAGCTAATCCCAAAAACTCCATCCTTACGAGAAGGACAAGTGACAGTTAACTAGCCAAACCTCTTGTTGGTGGGAATTTTGAATGAGAACCCCACTTTGCTATTGGACAAGAAGAGACAACCCACCTTCCCAGAGTCAGCTAGAAATAAGGAATTGCCTATGGACAAAGGATGCAAAGTTGTGTCTTTTTCTCAGAAAGAAATATATGAGTAACATGCATGGAAAAAAATGTATGAAATTAACCACAAAATGTTGAACCAACTTGTGCAAATTGTGGTTACATTTGAGGTCTGGAAATGGAGGGGGCTTTTTTATTTATTGAGTCTTAGTACAATGCTAGAAAAACATGACATGAAATTCATATGACATTTAAAGCCTTAAGCAGCCTGGGACCAACATATCTACGGGACCGCCTCTCCCCATATGTGCCCCAAAGAGCCTTGAACATCTAGCCTCAACCAGGGATGGAGGCAGTTGGAATGTCAGTTGCATATGGAACCTTCAGGGTCTTTTGCATATGGAAGCTGATTGGACTTCACTCCATTCCACACCTCATACTCCCCCCCCCCGCAAGGCAGTTGGAATGTCTGGTGGTGTGTAGGTCCCAGGATCATGTTTTAAAAGCTGCCTGGGGGATTATGGACCATTCACACACTTTCAACCTTAACATACCTCATAGGGGGAGAGGAGAATGATGACAGCTGCTTTCCCTAGGCAGAGGCTGGGGGGGGGGAGTAAACTTGAAGACAGACAGGCAGATAAAGGTTAGGCTGATGGGTGCCTGGAAAGGACATAGGGTTGTCAACTCCAGGTTGGAAACTTCCAGGATAGTTTAGGAATGAAGTCTGCTGAGGGTGGGGTCTGAGGAGAAGGAGGAGGAAGAGAAAGAGGAGGACCTCAGACAGATACAATGCCATACTCCCCACCCTCCAAACAAGCTGTTGCCAGTCTCCAGGTGACAGCTGGAGAGCTCTTAAAGCTCTGGTGCTAATTCAAAGTGCTGCAATTTATCAACAGAGTAGTGTTTTGGCAAATCTTTAGGAATTGTTTGGTGCATTTACGATGAGGCACCCACCCAGAGCCTCTGGCATTTTCTCACTCTGCTGGCATCAAAACCAATTTAAGGCAAAAAAAGAGGCTACTGAGAGGGGAGGAGATAAAGTTGCCAGCTTTAGGTATGGAAAATCCTGGAGATTTGAGGAGTGGAGGCCGGAGAGGGGGACATCAGACAGGTTACAGTGCCATAGACTCCACCCTCCAACCCAGCTATTTGCTCCTGGGGAACTATTGTTGCCAATCTTGGCCCAGCACCCATCAAACCATTCTCTTCAACCCCCTGCTGTGCAGCTGACTTTCCCCTAGGGTTGCCAATCTCCAGGTGGGACCTGGAGATCTCCCACTGCTACAATTGATCTCCAGATGACAGAGATCAGTTCCCCTAGAGAAAATGACTGCTTTAGGAGGGTAGACCCTATGACATTATACCTGCTGAGTCCTTCCGCCCCCCCCCCCGCCCAA
>NW_015164717.1:31306-45572 GCF_001447785.1 Gekko japonicus | reverse complement strand
GGAGGGGTGGGACCTCAGACAGGTAGAATGCCATAGACGCCACTCTCCAAACCAGCCATTTCGTCCTGGGTAACAATTGTTGCCAATTTCCAGGTGAGGGCTACAGATCACTCAAAATTACAACTGCTCTTCAGGGAGCAGAGATCAGTTCCTCTGGAGAAAACAGTGGACTCTGCCATTATACCCTGCTGAGGTCACCACAGCAAAATGACAGTTTGCCCAAAGCCAGAGCACTCCCCCAGAGCCTCTTTCTAGATCTCGTTGTATTTATTTCCACAACGGGCTTTACTGCTAGTAATAAATATAAATAAATAAATGAGGGCTTCTTTGTACCAAGCCTTCCTATAATGATTGCCATTCTCTGAATTAAAAAGTCTCAGCTTCTTTGATGCTTAATGCTTGGAAACAAGGAGCTGGGGAGCCTCATAGAATGTGCCAAATCCTAATACAAAGAATATCTAGCAAACTGCAGATAGAAACAGAGCTGATCCGACCCCACAGGAGCCAGCCTTTGCCTCCTCGTGAGGAGGAATGGAGGAAGGGCTGCAGTGCAGCCTCAACTCCGAAATGGGGGACGGAGCCAGCACGGTTATTAAAGGCTGGCTCTGCTCTACCCCTGGCAGTTGCTCGCCTCATGCTCGGACGAACGGAACGCTCTGAGCATGTTGGGGTTTCTAGGGCCTTTGGGGCTAGCTTCGGGATTACCTTTTGTGGCTGGGAGCGGCGACAAAGGCTGGGACAGCTTTGATATGGTCAGCCGCATAGGCGCATAGGCGCTTCAAGCAGCGGTGTGCGCACTGGCCTTCTGCTGGGATGTGCCTCTTGGTGAGCCCAGCAGCATCAAAAGCAGCGGCAGCTTGATTCGGGGCTGCATCGGCCCTCAGGAGCGAGGCGGCGCACTGGCCTTCTGCTGGGCTGTGCCTCTTGGTGAGCCCAGCAGCGTTGGAAGCAGGGGCAGCCTGATTTGGGGCTGCGTCGGCCCTCAGGATTGAGGTGGCGACGTGGGCCTTCATGGCTGCAACAGGCCCCCCCCCCGGCTGGGGGAGAGAGATGGTGGCGGAGGCTTTTCGGGGTGCGTTGGGGCCTCTGCGGCGGCAGGGTGCTTCTGGCTCGGAAGGCCTTTAAGGGCAGGTGGCATCGGTTTCAGCCTGCCCCAACGAGTAAAGCAAGACACACAGGGGGGGTGGAGCCGGTCAGCCCCCTTTGTTGGTTGCGGAGGGGCAGTTTGCATATCACACCCCATAGGACTATTCAGTCACAGGAAGGTTGGTAAGGCTGCTGGGGCCCCAGTTCCTTTAGATACCAGTTGAGCTGTTTCTTCCCATTATCTCCGGTGGGCGGGGCGGTAGTGGGACATTTATTTTGGTGCGGTTGCCATTGTGATTTCTCCACGGCTATTTGGGGAGTGGCCATTTTGAGAAGGTACCTGGGGTGGCCATTTTAGTAGGGTCATGTGGGGTGGCCATTTTAGGTTGGCCTTCCATTGCCAATTTTCATTTATTCTCAATGGCATCCTGAAAAGGAAAAGCAGGGTCAAAGGGGAAAGGGCCTGCGCCTAAGAGGCCCACGCCATCACCCATGCCGGCGCCGCCACCACCACAGGGTGCCAGGATTGCCCCTTCTTCATCTGATGATGAGGATGAGCAGGCTGAACATGCTGTCAGCTATGCTGACATAAGGGGTGGGGGTGGGGTGCTAGCTTGCCTGAATGGCTGCATTCCTTTCCCGCTTTTGTAATGCTTCCTTATCTATGGCCTTGCAGGTGGGGTGTTGCATCTGAGACTCTAAGGAACCGTGGGAGCGCTTTCGGTTCTCAGCTTCAGCTCTAACGGCCTGGGGCTCCTTCTCCCGCACGTTGGAATGTGGCTAATTGGCCTAAGGAAGGGGGGGTGCATACAAATACCCTATATCCCATTATGCTTGTAGGGGCAACGCCATTCTTAACAGTGCTTTTGTTAATGCATCTATAGCTCTTCAATAAAGTAAAACCTTTTCATGAAGCATGTACTCAGTTGTTGGCTTTGGAACCTGACAACAGCAAGCAATTTTGAATAGGTTGGCTGCACTAGAGCAAGCTCGTGCGGAGGTGGTTCCTGCCCCTCAACAAGCAGTAGTAAGGTCTGATCACTGGAAAGAGAGCCGGGCTGAGAGAAAGAGGATTAGGGAAGAGGTCCTTAAGCGTCTTTCTTTGATTGGATGCAGGCCGGGGGATGCCAGGCCTGAGGCCGGGGTCAATGCTGAGGCGTCGGGAGCAGCTGCTGTTGAAGCGGATGCAGCGTTGATGGATGCTGTGGAACCTGAACAACCGGGTCCCAGTGGTAAGTGGGATCCTGCATTACAGTTCAGTCTGATGTGGCCATGGGGACCTTGGGGTCAGGAAGCTGGCTCTGGGGTGTCACCTGCCTCGCAGGCAGACACTACTAAAAGCTCTGGTGACACCAGTCAACCATGGGCTTGGGGCCCTCCTTCACAGGTTATGCAGTCACCTTGGGGTGCAGTTCCTTGGGGTAGTGGGTCCTTGGGGTAGTTTGAAATGTACCCCCCCAGGTGAACCCTTACGATGCTGTGACAGTGTCTATGCACTTTGGGGATACTGCCTTGCCGTTGGGTGATCACCTTTTATC
The DNA here is from genome assembly GCF_001447785.1 of Gekko japonicus. NCBI lineage: Eukaryota > Metazoa > Chordata > Lepidosauria > Squamata > Gekkonidae > Gekko > Gekko japonicus. The sequence continues at coordinate 42,948 of NW_015164717.1, read as the reverse complement.
CGCAACACGGGAGAAGATATGTAAAGGTGAATACATTGACCTCTTTAGCCTTCTTTACCGAGATTTGGAGAAGAAGGATAAGAAGGAGAAGAAGGATAAAGAGGAAATGGACGATAAGGAAAAAGAAATGCATCCGGAAAAGAACAGGCAGGTTTCAAAACCAGAACTGCACACTCTGGACCAGGTTGCTTGCAACCCTTGAAGCACTGTCGGTGAAATAGGATGTCTTTGGTCCTTCAAAGACCCTTTTCCCCTTGTCCAACCCTCCAACATCTTTCTAATACGAAAGTCCCCAGTGACTTCCCAAAAAACCTAAAACCTTGCTAGCGAACGCAAGGGCAGAAAGATGTCCCCGTATGGAGCTAACCGCCAAACCTGCCTCCTTCAAGGAAACAGAATAATGGATCAGCTGCGCCACCAGAATGGGCCAGACCCTGGGATAACCCTCCTGCTTCCTAAAGTCCTCGAATTGGCAAACTGACCGTTCATAAACCAAGTTATTTTCTTAAAATAGCTGGTGCTCTGTTTCTCTGCATGTTTTAACTCTGTCAACAAAAGGGACACCACAGGGCCAGCATTAATGTTACAAATCTAAATTGTTTTACATGGGATAATTGTAGCAATTCTAGCATAGGCCAATCTGCGAGGTGTTACAAATATGCTTTGTAAAGTAGGAAATTAGAATTAGACACTACAAAGAAGTGACTACCTGGATGACGCTTCTGTCCTGGATCCACTTCAGTCCGGCTTTCGCCCTGGTCATGGGACGGAGACGGCGCTGGTTGCCCTTACTGACGACCTCCGGAGGCATCTGGATCGAGGTGGTGTGGCGGCACTGGTGTTGTTAGATCTGTCGGCTGCGTTCGATGCGGTCGACCACCAGCTGCTGCTCCACCGCCTTGCCGACGTGGGGATACAGGGGCTTGCCTTTCAATGGTTTGCCTCTTTCCTCCAAGGCCGGGGACAGAGAGTGGTAATAGGGGAACAACAGTCCCAGAGGCACCCGCTGGAATGTGGTGTGCCTCAGGGGGCAGTGCTTTCCCCGATGCTTTTTAACATCTATATGCGCCCTCTCGCCCAGATTGCCAGGAGGTATGGGCTGGGTTGTCATCAGTATGCAGATGACACCCAGCTCTATCTGATGTTGGGCGGCCGGTCGGACTCCGCCCCGGAAGATCTATACCAGGGATTACAGGCCGTGGCTGAGTGGCTCAGGCTGAGTCGGTTGAAGCTAAACCCGGTGAAGACGGAGGTCCTGGGCCTGAGTCGGGACGGGTTGGGGTTGGGGCTCCCTCTCCCGACCTTCGACGGTTGCGACGGTCACCTCCAGGCTAGACCACTGTAACGCTCTCTACATGGGGCTGCCTTTATCGCTGACCCGGAAGCTGCAGCTAGTGCAGAATGCGGCAGCTAGGCTGCTGCTGGGCCTCCCCAGGTGGGAACACATCAAGCCTGGGTTGAAGGCGCTGCACTGGCTGCCTATAGCATACCGAGTCCGCTTTAAAGTGCTGGTACTTACCTATAAAGCCCTATATGGCCTGGGTCCGACCTACCTGAGGGACCGCCTTTCCCCATACATACCCCCAAGAGCACTTCGGTCGGAGACCCAGAACCGATTAGTGGTTCCGGGTCCCCGAGAGGTGAAGTTGGCTGTGACGAGGGCCAGATCTTTTTCAGTGGCGGCCCCTGCCTGGTGGAACGAGCTCCCGGAAGAGATCAGGGCCCTGCGGGACTTTATGCAGTTCCGCAGGGCCTGCAAGACGGAGCTCTTCCACCAGGCTTATATGTAGGGGCCGCCGCTATTGCCACCACTACCAACGGTGGTAATACCATCAGGGTCTGGACAGCCCCGAATAATCTGGAGGTATAAGATCTACCTGGCAATAAGAACAATGGACGGGTTCGGACTTTCTGGTAGACAGCGATACCCCAAACTGAGGGCTGCTGGAAGTCATCATAAGAACAACTAAGACCATCTTGCCAAACTGAAGCACTTTATTGTTTATTGTTGAATTGTACTGTTGTTATAAAAGTTATGGTTTTACTGGTTTTATGTATGGGCTTATGCCCCTTGTAAGCCGCCCTGAGCCCGCTTGCGGGGTAGGGCGGGGTAAAAATACTTATAAATAAATAATAAATACCTTAAAATGAATGCCAGTGAATAGTGAATGCGAGATGTGGACATAATTCTCAGTTCTCTGGGTGCTTTCACAGAGAACTTCAAGGCCCCATTTTTACCACCTTCTAGCACAGCATCTGGATGTACCTGATATGTTATGTCACATGAAAAACAACTATATTAATATTAGAATTGCTGTTCCTTGTATAGTGGCTACTTTAATTCTGATTATCCTGTGGACATGTGATTTTCTGTTCCAGTGCTTTTGCAAGGGGCATTAGCTTTTGCCAATGGCCAGCAAGAAAAAAATAGTATTGAGGATTGCCTCCTGCAGCCTACAAGTGTGCCACCAGAAAATGGTGAAAGGAAGATGAGAAAGATGTTTACTGTTCATTATTCCCATTTGTTTATTGTTCCTTATTTCAAAATGGTAGAATGGGTTTTTGTGGGGAATGAGGTTGATAGCAAACTCTATGTACAGTGCAAGCTGGTGTGACACCACTGTAGAAACACCAAGAAACAGAGTCACTTTTTAGCATCTCTTTTTCGTCATAGTGCCCTCTGGGCATCCAAGCATTCTCATTAGAATGAGCTCCATTATATATTAGAAAATACTATGGAGTTCTGTTGTCTATCATCAGCTAGCCTTGTGTCTTAACAGAGACTTGTTTAGCCACTTTGGATGTTGTTATTTCAGGGATTGGTAAATAAATCCTGCCATCAAATTTTTAGGGAAACAGCAACAAACTCCTACACAGTTTCAGCAGCTCCATTAGAAACCAGGCTCTTAAAAAGTACTTTTTAAATAAAAAGCCCTAAATGGCATCACATATTGTGATGACACATAAATTGAGTACCAGGTTAGGTTCAAGGTGCTGGTTTTGACCTTTAAAGCCCTAAACAGTCAGGGACCAATGTATTCATGGGACCACCTCTTCTGGTATGTTCCCCAGAGAACATTACGCTCAGGAGAACAACATCTACTGGAAATCCTTGGCCCAAGATGTGTCTAGCTGTCATCAATCAGAGCCAGGGCCTTCTCGGTCCTGGCTCCGACTTGGTGGAACTCTCTGCCAAATAACATCAGGGCCTTGCGAGACTTGTTACGATTCCACAGGGCCTGCAAGGCAGAGATGTTCCACCAAGCATACAGCTGAGGACAGCAACAATTTTTAACACTAATTGAATCTATCAGTTGCCTCCTCATTCTCCTTCCTCCATGTTAATGTGGCGCCATGTAGGGTTATGTTTTATGATGGTATATCTGATGTGCTAATTCCCCCCCCTTTGTTTTAAACAACCCCCCCTTTGATTTAAACAATTGGGCAGGGGGTTGGACTAGATGGTCTGTATGGCCCCTTCCAACTTTGTGATTCTAGGATTCTAAACTGTTGTACACCACTCTGAGCCCACGTTGCAGGGAGGGTGTGATGGCCTAATCACTCTTTATGAGAGATAATTAGCCTTATTAATATCTGGGTTCCCGTCAATGTATACAAAGGGTGCCACTTGTACCGTGATGCTTTTAATCAAGAGACGACACTTGAAGTAAAATAGCAGTTCTTTACTGAATAATAATCATTCAAACAAGGAATAATAATAGAACCATACATACACTCAAGAGCTAGGAAAATCAGATAGAATTATTACAGCACAATCAGGAAATAACGTTGTTTCTCTTGTAGAATATATTTACCTCAGATGAAACTTCAGCTCCTAAAGCTTCCAGCAAAAGGGGCAGCAACAAATAGAAATAGAATAGATAGAGAAAGAGGAGAACCACGTGACTCAAGACCAGCTAGAGCTTAGCCCTAGCTGCAGACTAGAACTAACTTAAAGATTCGAGTAAGAGAAAAAGGCTGGCTAGTAGTTCCGTGTTCCCAGTTTTAAACTTTCTTCGGGAGGGAGGGGAGCGACTTATCCTCATTATCATAGAGTCCTCCCCAACATGTCCGTGATTGGCTATCGTGTCAATTTAACTAATATTTATTAACTAATAGGTGGTGCTTAGATAGAAGCTTAGGATCACGTGGAGCAGCGTCAACGGAAGGTCATCTATAGTGTCAGCATGTCAGATAAACACCAGGTGCTTCTTGCGATAAATCTTCCGGGAGGGTTGCTCTTCAGGGTCAAACTTACTATCTAGGAGACAACAAGTCTGGGCACGTCCTCGAAACCCATTGTGTTGCTGGCTTCTCCCAGCTTAACATGTAGATAACTAGGGGCCTCTTTCCTGAGCCGTTATTTGCCTTAGCTGGTTAATGTTTCAGCTGTTTTTCTGTCTCCAATAGCCTTTCCTTGACCCTTCATAGCCCAAAGTTCTTGGTCAGCATTTTAGGCAGTCCTTTTAATATCAACTTTATTCATGTGTAAAAGCCTCTAACAGACCCCCCTTTGAAGACATCTGACGTCAGGAAGATTGTCTTCACATCACACATAGACTCGCACCAAGACATCCGTTGAAACATCTGAATCCGCTAATGCTGGTAGCTGTCATCCATCCAACATAGTTGTCATCAGGCAGGTCCCGATGTCATCTGGACCTTGCTTCGTATGTCTAAGCACCTCTAACTATACTAAATTGAGGAAGAATGTGTGCATGTATGGAACTAACCTATGCCAAATTAATTTCAGCTGGAAGTGGCTTAGAACATTCAAGGTAAATATATATATCCATAGTAAAATTGTGGTGCATTAAAAATATGTATACAAATACTCTTCAAACTTCAATGCTTTTTCCAACAACTGTGTATTAAATATATGTATATAAACTGTTTTATTACAATGTATATAAACTTTCTGTTCTTCAAAAATAAAATAAAAAAAATAACTTTATTTAACTTGAGGTAGACAGTTCGAATTCAATAGCGATATTGGGGTTCAAGGAGCAGCTCCCAAAGAAGCAACAAGATATTCGTGAAGCCGCTCATTTATAACCAGGATCCCACGTATTATACGATCCCGGGCAACCACACCAAGATCAATAAAGTATACAACCTGCATAATTATTCCACACATAATGAGAATGCTTAGGCATATAAACATTAAAAGAAAAAAGAAGAGCACTTTAGGGCGCGGTTTGGAGGTTTCTATTTCCAGCACCACATCAGCAGGGCGTTTTGGGCGCAATATAGATGTTTGGAACAGTCGTCGGGGCCTGAGACCCGAGCTCGGCCGATTCAGAGCAATCGGAGTTCTAGCAGTCCGTCGGAAAGCTCCGAGCTTAAACGAAAACACAAACGTTAATCTCGGAAATTGACGGAAGCTCCTTCGGTAGTTTTCGGAATAGTTCGTCAAGTCATCTGCATAACCACCCCCCTTTGACTCCAAAGCATCATGGGAGCTCTACCCAACTCTGGTCTCCATAAGCGCAAAAGCAATTCCAAAGAATGATTCTCTTTGTGTAGGGAGACATCATCATAAGGCCTCCTTCTCTGTTGAGGAAGAGTCCATGATGGTCTGATGTGGTCTGCAGCTCGAACCCGGGGTGCAGGACATGCTTTGTGCATGGCCGTGATGGGTTCGATGTGCAGTTCACATCAGCTCCAGCTGTTTTAAACAGAGGTCATAGAGCCTCGGAGGGAACGATATAAATATCGTACCTCTTTTAATCCAGGGGGCTCTCATCAATAGGACCCCCGATTTTACTGTATGAAAAATAGATTTAAAAAAAAACAAAATAACAAGCCGAAAAAAATCCACTTCTCCCCCCTTTGATCATGTGATGAATGGATCAGTCCAAGATTAAACCAAATAAGGTATATGTGTAAACTTAGCGTCAGGGGTTGGCACGTATGCAAATAGACTTCTCAAAGCATGCTGGGCACTTGAATATTTGAATCAAAATAAAATAAAATAAAATCTTTATATCAAGTTGCTGTCATAACCAATCTACTTAAAAGTTTTTGTACGTCTATCTAAACTAATTCCTAGAGTTAAAACATAGTGAAAAACGGTCACCGGTATGCAGAAGTCAAAAGAAAACATAAAGAAGACTAGATCAAGTGGCTGAGGTTTCAAGCTCGAGGCCTTCGGGTCTCTGAGTGGGCCAGACTATGGCATTCTTCCTTTAGGGTCTAAAGGAAGGCTAACACGCCTAGTCTAGATGGAACTGTCCATCGAACCCCTCACTGCCTTCACACTGCATCCCGTATAAGTTGACTCATTGTACATTACTTTGAGCCACCCTCAAATAGGGATGCAGCAGAATATTTGCAAGTGTGGGCTTGCCCCCTTGCTTCTGTCCCGTCACTCTTCCACCCTCGTGGTTTAAACAAATCCACGTGTAGGGTTGCACTGGCGGGAAAGCTGCTTTTGTATGTTAAGGCAGCAGGTGTGTCTTATACCCTCGGTTCGATTGTTCCATGCTGCTACCTCAGGGTTCTTAAACCCTACCATTATTGTATAAAAGTAGAAAAATAAAACAAGTCCAAAAGAAAAATAAAACTATTACTCAAAAGAAAAAAACTACATGGGATTCGAACCGCTGTCGAATTGGCTTCTTGATCTCTGTAGGTGGCGCTTTAACATGGTGAGCCACCGGAACTCTCTGGCTCAGTCAAGTAATTCAGCTTATACTTAAGCAAAGAAACCTTCACCCATGCGACACCAACATAACATACAAACGGGTGTGACATGCCACAATAGGAACTTTAACGGTAAGAAACAAAAGAAACAAGAGGAAAAGGGATACACTTTATTTATATAACGGTTGGTTCTTTTGGCTTAAATATGGAAACAGCAGGATACTGTATGGGAGTCATTATTTCTTGAATTCTTTTTACTTGCCTTTTTACCCATACAGCTAGGCCAATCAATGCCAGTAGGCAAATGATTTGAATTATTACAATGATGACAATAGGATGGAGCATAATATTTAATATTCCTTTTGCTTTATTAGACCAACCCAAAAGACTTTCCCAAAAAGAGAATCTGGCCGAATTTTGAATATCAATAGCTAAATTAGCAATTTGTTTTCCATTGTGTTTCACCAGTAAAGCAGCCTGTTCGCCTTCGTCCTCCAATTGCTGCAAGCTACGTTGTAAATCCGGGTGGTTAAAAAGATCTTTAATAACTTCTAGTCCCACACCTAAAGAAACTGGATACAATTTATTATATAGAGATGGAGTAAGATACATATCATGTCGAATCCATGTTGGAGTCTCAAAACGGAAATCACATCCTTGGATAGTGTGAATGCTGCAAAAACATCTGTTAAATTGAGGCATCATTGGCTGTATAGTTTCATTATTGATCAGAACATAAGAGCATCTAGTTCGCACACACACACATGCTCTGCCTATGTAAATTACTACAGAAGCATTTTCCTGGATGGCATCAAATTTACAAGTAGCATTTATTTCCTCAAGAGGAGCTACACAGGGATGGTGCTTTTCAATGGCATGATCTTCACATAAAAATCCTAAATTTTCCTTGTGTTTGCAACCTTCCACATTAATAGACTGCCATCCTCCTGATTCTATTCTAGCCCATCTATTGCTATCCCTAGCATATAATATTGTGTCTTCATCAATCTGTAATCCAAGAGGTACTACTGGAAATATAGTGAAGGTCTCCTCAGAACACATCGTGATTATAATTAGTTCCAAAATTCTTGTATCTGGTCTATAGGTGGCATTAGCTAAATCCCACCAGTCCAAAAATTCAGCTTCTCCAGTTGTTACATTTCTTTTTATTATTTCTTTAATTTCTAAAGGAATATTTCCAGACATAGCTTGTGTAATTAAATTGATTGCAATATGTGTGTTCATTGACTGCATCTGTGTACAAGCAAAAGCAAGGGAAATGTTTCCTTGAAGAGGTACAAGTTCACCTATTAAAAATCGAAAATCATGTTCCATAATATTCTCCCAATGTACTAAAATAGGATTAGCATGATGTTGAATATCAGATAAAGCTCGAAAAGATTGTGAAAGAGGAGTTGCCATGTTAAAAATATCAGTACCCACCTTAGAAGCTTTATTCGCTAATATTTCCATGTTGGCTGCATTTAAAACAGAAACTCCAGTTCCTACTGGGGCTAGCCAATCCCCTATACTTCTCTTTGGACGGTTCAAAATTTCCTTTCCTTTCCATAAAGCTAGCCAGTGTTCCCAGCCATAGGTAAATGATTGTGTGTATGGAGCACATAGTTTATGTATCCATGAAACCTGTACATTATTTGCAGACACTCCTAATTGAGCCATATTTATTGAAACATTGCGTATATGCATTTGTGGGTGCATTAAAACTTTTTCTTGTTGGTGAAACTTCAGAGTATGAGATCCTATCACAGGATTGCTTAAATTATAAAGATCCCATACATTTGCTACCAATGGGTTAAAAGTAATAGTGGTTTCATTTATTGTACCAAAAATCGGTGTATAGTTACCTACTATATGAGTCACTTCAATTACCAACAATCCCAATATACTAAATCTGTATCTTGTTCCACTTGTTACACATGGGTTTCCATTTAGATCAATTCTCCATTCTGGTGGGCCCCGTGAATCTTTTGCATGTAAATTAATATTCCATTTCTTTGACTCCCAATTAGTCACCTTAAACCTTTGAACCTTATTCATTGGGTTTATAAGAGTCACTGGCAAATTGTCATCAATAACGTTGTCTGTTCCAATAAATATTGTTAATTTAAAAGGATCTCCTTTATTCCATACAGCAGCTGAAACTACTGCTGTCTGACATATTGGTTCTTTACACAAAAGACGTCTTAAGGTTTCCTTGCCACCTCCTGGTAATGTGCAAATTAATAGCTCTTGACGGGGTGTTTTCCTTGAGCATTTAAAAAATAGAATTGGGGGATATTTTCTTACAGGTCCTATAACAAATCCTCTAGTTGTTGCTTGTTTTAACGGGGTGACTCCATCTATATTGCATGTGATATTAACGTTATCAACTTTTCCTCGGCAATTCCAGTGTTGTGCAACAGGCACGGGAGGGGTACTCAACGGAGTTCCCTCAACTATTAAGAACACATGCAGGAACAGCAAGCAGACAGCTCTTCTTATACTTACGAGTTTGTTTTGGCGCTGAGAGTCCATAGCGTCTCTGTAAAGCAAGGGATTATGCATATCAAATTGAAAAAAGATAGCGCCTAAACTCGGCATTAGTTGTTTTCTATGCCATGGTCGACTCCATAAATCAAAGGCATGGCGTAGAAAGCAAAAGAACATTTATTTCCCAATCTTATTCTTTCTTAACATTAGTTTCCCAACCGGGATTTGAACCGGCAATCTCTGGGCTACAAGGCACATAGATCTCCACTGCACCACGGGCAGTTCTTAGCGGGAATGGAGCTTTTAGTATAGAAGACTTACAAGCGCCTGTTCTCTTTCAGTTTAAAATCGGCAAGGTCAAAAGTTTAAACCTAACCGAGTGGCTCCGAAGTTTTCCGAGCCTCTTGTCTTGTGACTATGGGGGCCGGCTTGTGTTTGCATATGTAAATTTGAAACGAAACTGAGGCTTAGTTGTCTGGAGCATTCTAAAATCATAATAACTTTGCTAAGAGTGATTTGTTTAATATCAAACTAAGGGGGTTCCTTCTTTTATCTATATAACTCTTCCAAGTTATCCTTATTACGTATAGAATAATCGGTCCCCATAACCATGAAAGACACCTGGAAGCATGACTACGGGTGGTTTGAACCAAATCAAGTCACACTATTTTTTTGTCTCCACCCATCCCCCAACAGGCATCCACCATCACCACAGAGGAACAATCTCTCCAGAAACACCACAATCCTCCGGAGGGGGCTCGACTAGAGAGCACCCACTATGGTGGTTATAAAAACAGAACACATTAGCTAGTAATTTCCCCAAGGTCTCTGTCCTAAAAGAGGCCTATCCTAGCTTGGGGCTTTGTCCTTACACCTGCCATCTCACCTTCCCTTGAGGTTTCCCTAACAAGGAGGCTATGAAAAACACGCGCATAGGAGCATAAAAAACATTAGCGGTTGACCAAATTTTAATCAAATTAGTTTAAAAGTTCAAAAAAAAATTTTTTAGAAAAAATTTAAAATTTCGAAAAATTTTGAAAAATTTCAAAAATCCTACAAAACACCAAAATCAGTTAAAAACTCATTCCTTCCCCCCTTCACTAATCCGTGTCATTCAAGGCACGGGTTAGTGACTCTTCAGACCGGAAGAAGGTATCTCCCAAAGGAAATGCAACAAGCGGATCAAATGAAGTTTGAGCAGGTAAATATAGTTGTTTTATTTGTACAGCTGGAGAAATAGAAGCCAATAACACCGGTGGTGGATCAGGTGGTGGTGGCAATGGGACAGGATCTCCCTTCCAAAGCTTCAGTTGAGAAGAGTGAAAATACTTGTACCATGTGCCTTCTCCTTTTTTCCTTGGAATTTCTAATTTGTACACAGCAGCGGACACCCGGTCTATTATTCTCACAGGCCCCTCCCATTTGGCCATGAGGGTGTGTCGTTGTCTAGAAAACTTTCTGTACATGACCAGTTGACCTGGTTCCCACAGTTGGGGGTTCCTAACCCATTCGAGTTTCTTGTCAATTGCAAGCTGACTGCGTCCCAACATGCGAGCTACTTGAAGGTGAATTTTCAACATGTTTCCCAAAAGAGTTTCCACCCATTCATCATTAACTACCTTGGGTGTAAAATCCTCAGGTAAATCCGAATTAACCCAAAATTTCTCCGGGAGCATCATCTTGCGCCCCGTCATAACCATATGTGGGGAGTACCCATGCTTTGCTGTGGTACCCCGAATGGCCATGAGGATGATAGGCAATTTCGCTTCCCAATCTCTTCCCGATGATTTAACTAGTTTCCTCAAAGCTTCCTTCAGAGTACGATTTGCGCGTTCTATGTGCCCGGAAGACTGCGGATGGCGAGCTATATGAAACAATTGCTTGATGCCCAAAGCCTTACATAATTGTTGAGTAATTTCCCCCACAAAATGACTGCCCATATCACTGTCAATAACCTTTGGAATTCCCCAACGGCTAAAAAGGCTATTGAAAAGAATCTTGGCAGTAGTTGCAGCAGAATTATTTTTGCAAGGAAATGCTTCAATCCACTTGGAAAAAGGATCAATAACAGTCAAACAATATTTATTCCCATTACAAGTTCTAGGCAAAGGACCAATAAAATCAATTTGTATCCGAGCCCATGGTCCTTCGATCCGTTGGTGTTGGATAGGGGCTTTAGGTCCTGAAGAATCAGCATTCACCATGGCACATGCAAGACAATTATCAACCCAACGTGCCACATCAGCTCTGACACCTGGCCACCAACCAGCGTCTAGGACACGTTCTAAAGTAAGCTCCTTCCCTCTGTGTCCCTGCTCATGAATAAATTGTATTAAATCACTCCGAACTTCCACAGGTACAACCCAATGACGTTCTCCATGTTTATCTACTGCCCAAACAACACCTTCATACTCCACAATCTTATATTTACCAGTAGGATCTTTCCCAGCAGAAAATAAAGCTCTAACATCAGAATCATTGCGCTGTAATTCTCCTAAATCTACAAA
>NW_015164717.1:21285-31259 GCF_001447785.1 Gekko japonicus | reverse complement strand
GTGGAGGCGGGGGTGGGGGCGGCGGCAGTGCCAGATGCTGCTGTTGGTGGTGGACGGGAGGGGGTTGCGGCGGAGGCTGCGCGTGAAGCATAGGCTGCGATTGATGGTAGGAGGGAGGTGGCAAAGGAGGTGGAGCGTAGGCGGGCGCTTGCGAGGTGGGGTTTTCCGCACTGGATTGCGTTCTCCCTGGTCCCTGGCCGGCCTGTGCCTTCCCCTTTCCAAAGGTGCGTCCTTTGGGTTTCCTTCCTGCTTGATTGTATTGGGCCGCCTTCCCCGTGGAATGGTCATGGGAGGCGTTGGCCGAAGACTGAGCGCCGTGATTAGCGTATGTCACCTCCAGAATGGAGGGATCTTCGTCCTTTATTTGCTTCCTATGACTCTTGGGGGGCTTTAGCGCACCAGCACCTCTCATGGCGATAGAGACTCTCCTAATACGGTTCCGTAACTCTGCCCATGTACCTCTCTGTGGATCGTCCAGCTGAAGATACTGTTTGGCCTGTTGGTTAAGTCCTTTCACTAGCGCTTCTCTGAAGGCGGGCACATTGTAGTTAACGGGGGCAACGGCGCCGTTCACTATCCCAGATACCCTCGCTAGCAGTTGCTTCCTAGCCAAATAGACCTCTGGATCGTCATAGGGACCTTGCTTTTCATTGTGAAAGATTTCGGTCAGACAATACTCAGGATTCAGATAGGTGATCACCTGCGTGATCCATGCCTCTCCTGTGGCTCGAACCAAGTTGCCGGAAGATATTGCTGAATTAATGTCAGCAAGGGCAGTTCCAGTGGCACACTTACGAGCCAACATGGTGAGATCCTCACCTTCCAACCCCGCATAAGAGGTGGTAGCGGTGGTGGCCCACTGCACAAAGTTCTTCTCGGTCAATGGACCGAGCTCTTCAGCAACGGCTTTGCACTCCTCCTGTCGCCAAGGGCGATTCTCCACGACAGTTTTCGTGCGTGGCCTGTTGTTGTTTATGGTCACCGTTTGATTAGTGACGCTCACCGGATTAACCGGAATGGGCTCCGTTGAGTCCGAGTCGTCCTCCGACTGCGAAGCCGGGTCCCGGTAGAGGTCCAGGTCATCCTGCTCAGTAGAGCCATCAGGATGCCTGGCAGGGCTCTCCGTATGGGAAATCCTGCCTCTATCTCTGGGCGTATCGGGCTCCTTTTTCCGGAGTGCGGGTTTCGAGCTAGGAGTCGGGCTAACCTCACCGGTAGGGTCGCGTTTGCGATCTAAGAGGTAGTCCGCAGTGGACTGTGCCTTTCTGAGCTCCTCAGTGACCGTAGTCAGAGCAGTCTCGGCTTGGGCGGCTTTCTCCTGTGCGGCTTTACACAAAAGCTTGGTCTCATGGACCTGGTCGGAGAGAGCCTTTTTGTCCATGACTAAATTGACTCGGTCAGTCCTAAGTTGCTGGATCTCATCGTCAGCAATCCTTTGGGACTCACTCAGCTCTTCCTGAGATTCCAGTCTCCTCTGTTCCAACAGACCCTCATAGTGTGCCTTCTGGACATCCAATCTATTGGCGTGTTCAGATCGCTCCTTCTCAAGAGTGATCTGCAACTTTGCCACGTCCTCTCGAGCACGGGTCTCCAGGGACTTTATGTGAGCGGTCTGTTCTTCCCTGAGGATCCTTATCTCAGATTCATGTCCGTTTCCCAGGACTGTTCGCAACTGGGCCAGATCCTCTCTGGCGCGCTCCTCAAGGGAGTTTAAGCGAGCAACCTGTTCATCCCTAAGGATTCTAATCTCGGACTCGTGTCCGGCTCTCATGGATGTCTGCAACTGTGCCCGATCTTCTCGAGCTTGCTCCTCGAGAGACCGTATACGTGCAGCCTGCTCCTCCTTGAGAGTTCGGACCTGGGAATCGTGCGCATTCCCTAGATCCACCACCAGTTTGGCCAAGTCCTCTCGAGCGAGCTCCTCTAGGGACTGTATATGGGCAATCCGTTCTTCCTTAATTAGTCTGATTGTGGATTCGTGTCCAGTTTTCATGAGCACTATTTGTTGGTCCCTCTCACTCAGTTGTGCCGCTTGATCTGCAATGCGATCTTGAGCCGTGCGCAACTGACTTTCCTTTTCGGCCAGTTGAGCCTTCAGAACCTTGGTGTGGTCCTTGAATGCATCCAACTGTTTGGCCGTCTCCTCCAGTTCATGATTGAGGGATCCTACTTGCTCGCGGGCGGACCCTAACTGGTGATCCTTGTCGACTATTTGGTTAAACAGAGCCTCGATATGGCCTTGCGCTGCATCTAGCTGGGCCATCCAGCTAAGCTTCAGTCGTTCCCATGCTTGTCGGGAGGATACCCATCCTAGTCCGAAGAATAGCACAGCTGTGAGAGTATGCCAAAACATTGGCAGCCAAATGGTGGACGAATCCCACCAAGCGGCAGACTCCAGCACATTGTGCACGAACTGTAGGAACGTATCCTGGCCGTGACTGAACATTGGCGACTGTGCACCCATGATTGGTGTGCGGGGGTAGTGCTCACTCGCGGGTATCTTACAGTGGTATCCGGGTGTCCGAGATGGCTCACGCCGGGTCAGCTGCAAGTATAACCTCGGTGACGGCACTAATTCAGGCAAAAGGGTTTACCCTTTGCACGTGTGGATTTTCCGAGTTAAAGAACGCTGTTCTTCCTCACGGGTTATCCAAGAACCGTGGACGGTGTGACCTTTGCGATCGCACCACCCGTTTAGATCTCTGGCAAACAGGCGTACAGAGATCAAGGCTGTACCTGAGGGTATTTCAACCCTAGGTAGCCTGAGTTTCAGGCTTTGCGGATAAGGAAGAGCTACTTCCTTTCCAGGAGCAACCAGAACCTGGACCGTAGTCCTTGAAGGGTGTTGGAATTCCGGGGGGATCAGTCCCGTTTTCCCTTGGCAGACCCAACTGCGCCAGATAGTGAGGTTTTCCCTACTGGAGAACTTAGCTCCTAGGGACGGGACGGCTACAGCGCGCAGCTTGTGCCGATCCCGTGCGAGTTGTCCTCAGCTCGCTTCGGGGGAGGGAGAATATTACGGGCGCAGCCTCTTGGCTGGGCACCGAAGTCGGGGAGCGTTTTAAGGAGACAGGGGTTTATATGTTCCTGCGTGTATGTAGTGCTTGTGCAACTGGGGGTCCCTAACCAGGTCCTCTTCGTAGTCGCGCCTCGGTGTCCACCCACAACGATAGGATCGGAGCGCGAAACCGAGGATGCTCCTGGGTTTAGAGGGAAAGGGGTAGAAATCCCTCCCGCAGTACAGATGCCACTAAAGGCCAAGCACGCAGACGGAAACCTCTCACACTTCCCTACGCTAGAGCGTCCAAACGACCAGATCGTTTCTCCACGTTTTGGGTCCTTCGGAACCGAATGGTTGGGTACCGGTTCCGAGGGGTCCAAAGGTCGCCTCACACGGGGCACCAGATCTGTTATGCCAACTTCTCCAGGAAATTCCTGGAGACCCAATCCAAGTTATCTACCAAGGAAAATTGGGTGTTTGTGGCTGTGCGTAAGTTCTATACCAGTCTATACAGAGGTCGGATGGCGAATGAGACGCTCGGCTATATCCCAGGAAGTGAGACAACACGCTAGTCCTTAAATAAATGTTGTCTTTACTAAAGGTTTTTCATCAGGCATACAAAATCGGAATCATACAAATTCATACAAGCTCCTTAGTTACAATAGTACATTAGAACAATTACAGCATAGAAAATAACAAAAGCATCAAAATGGGGATGACACAATGGGGCACGGCTATACTCATCTGAGGTCCAGCTGAGGAAGAACTCTCCTCCTTGGAACGCTGGGCAGCCGAAATGCAGCAGCTTGTGAACTCCAAGGCACACAGGTAGGACCAGCCAAACCACGTGTGAGCTCTCTGGGTCGCGACTCCGGAGAACTTAGGTAGTAGAGTCACTTGTAGCACCTTAGTGCACTGCTATGGGGAGGGTGGGTTAACCAGAGAGACAAAGGAGAGTTTCTCCTTAAATAAACTCTTTTTGGGGCATGTGCTATCCAGCCATAAACTATCAAACCCGTCCTCTAAACTATCACTACTGGATGAAGAGGGGGTGACGAGGGGATGACGAGGGGGATGACGCTCTCCTGAGGGGTGGTGGCAATATGCAGATCCTACTCCTACATCAAAGGTGCCTTTTGGCAAGGTGTGAATCTTCCGTTCCCATGGACACCTCTTGATTTGCAGATCTGGTTCCTGCTCCAAAGCCATAAACGCTATTGTCTTTAGATCTCCAAACCAGATTAAGGGAGTAGGGTCACTTGCTCTTTCCATTCCAAGAATGCCGGGGTTCGCTGGGGATTTTCCATAGCTCTCCAAGTGGGTGCAATGGCGCGGTGTCTTCTCCATCCCACAGAGTCATGGGATACATTCCAGGGACGCACATGGTCCGTATGTGCAACGGCAGGCCCAGGCCAGCCTATTTCTAGGCAAGCATGAGATGCAGAACAAAGCAACACACAACATACAGCAATCCCTGAATACATATTGCATAGGTATTCATGCTAGAGACACACATAAGCAGCATCACCACTATACAGAAATACAAACATAAGCTCATATCGTTACATTACGAGGATTAACTAGGAAATCCTCCCTGCAAGTTTGACTCACAGCAGGAGACCCACAAATTACTCTAAAGGTAGGAACCACCAGTCTAGGCACTAGATTGTCTAATTGCAGCCACAGAGACAAGAACCAGAATTTGGTAAACAATGGCCCTGGTCACATGGAGCATTAGCCACGCTAGAGAGACGGAAGATAGGTGGATTTTCCAGGCGCAATCTCACTGCCACATCTGGGAAGCGTAGAGCTCCCGTGGCTCAACCGAGGCTTCCCGCGGAAGATGCGCGGCAAAAAACTAGTACCTTGGAGGTACTAGTTTCCGGAAACCGCAGGGCAAGGGCAGGCGTCTGATCGCGTTTCCGGTGGCATCCGGCGCCCGCAATGCCCCACTGAAAAAAGGTGGGGTTTTTTCGAGTTCTCCAAGGATGCGCACAAGCACCCAATGGGGCATGCGCATACTTCAGGTTTAAAAAAAACCACAACCCCGTTTGCTGTGCCGCGCTGCTTCTTTGGCACGTCGTGTGATCGGCACCTCCCCCCTAACCATGGGACCTTGCCAGGACCGCGAGGGGATGCCTGATCGTGCAGTCGTGCGTTATTTCGCTGCGGGGCAAACAGCCATGCCTCCCCCCGCGATATCCGGACCATGTGACTGGGGCCAATATATATTTTTATTAAGTGCAAAGAGTATTATTATTATAATAAAAGGGGCAGAATTACTTAAAAGGTTACTGTGAGGAAAAAAAATAAAACCAGAGATTAAGAAACTAGCTAAACACTTGTAGAACCTTGGTTCTCAAAAGGCAAGATGTTACCAATGTTCTGGGTCCAAAGTGTACGCTGTCTCCAGAGTCCCAATTCCCAGGCTGTTTGGCTTCAGCAGCAAGAGATTTGTGATGGCGAAAAGTGAGCAAGGCAATGTTACATGTACCATGCCAACACCACCAAGCTCTCTGAATAGGTTTCAAGGTAGGCAATTTATCGCTAGAATCATAAACGGTTGCTAGGCCTTTGCACCAATCAGGGTTCAAGCAATCTCATGTAAATATAAGTAGGCCAATCACTGAAAGGATAATTTCATTGGTCTCTGGTTATATCAGAAGAGCAGGTGATGTGATCTGCAGGTCCACACCACCACTACCCCACACAGGACTTAATTGCTTTGGAATGTTAATTGGGGAAGCCAAGGCCAGAGAGGGAACATGTTATCTTGCAGGTGCAAGAACGAACTCTCCCTCCACAGCATATCCGTGTGAAATTTTGGAGACTTAAAGACAATTTTAACAAGGGCAGTCTGCAGCCAGCTGAACCATACTTTTAAAGCAGACTCCATTTTGAGTTCTTGACAGGCACTCTCTGCAAAACACTGGATAGCCCCCCCCTCCTCCCGATAGCTTTCTACCTTCATAACTGGATAATGGTTTAAAGGTATCTAGAGTGATGCAGAGTCCTCAGGAATGATCCCCAGGCTAAGAACCAAAGGCCAAAAGTCCTTTGACTCTCACCCTTTGATGGCCTAATCACTCTTTATGAGAGATAATTAGCCTTATTAATATCTGGGTTCCCGTCAATGTATACAAAGGGTGCCACTTATACCGTGATGCTTTAATCAAGAGACGACACTTGAAGTAAAATAGCAGTTCTTTACTGAATAATAATCATTCAAACAAGGAATAATAATAGAACCATACATACACTCAAGAGCTAGGAAAATCAGATAGAATTATTACAGCACAATCAGGAAATAACGTTGTTTCTCTTGTAGAATATATTTACCTCAGATGAAACTTCAGCTCCTAAAGCTTCCAGCAAAAGGGGCAGCAACAAATAGAAATAGAATAGATAGAGAAAGAGGAGAACCACGTGACTCAAGACCAGCTAGAGACACGAGGAGCTTAGCCCTAGCTGCAGACTAGAACTAACTTAAAGATTCGAGTAAGAGAAAAAGGCTGGCTAGTAGTTCCGTGTTCCCAGTTTTAAACTTTCTTCGGGAGGGAGGGGAGCGACTTATCCTCATTATCATAGAGTCCTCCCCAACATGTCCGTGATTGGCTATCGTGTCAATTTAACTAATATTTATTAACTAATAGGTGGTGCTTAGATAGAAGCTTAGGATCACGTGGAGCAGCGTCAACGGAAGGTCATCTATAGTGTCAGCATGTCAGATAAACACCAGGTGCTTCTTGCGATAAATCTTCCGGGAGGGTTGCTCTTCAGGGTCAAACTTACTATCTAGGAGACAACAAGTCTGGGCGCGTCCTCGAAACCCATTGTGTTGCTGGCTTCTCCCAGCTTAACATGTAGATAACTAGGGGCCTCTTTCCTGAGCCGTTATTTGCCTTAGCTGGTTAATGTTTCAGCTGTTTTTCTGTCTCCAATAGCCTTTCCTTGACCCTTCATAGCCCAAAGTTCTTGGTCAGCATTTTAGGCAGTCCTTTTAATATCAACTTTATTCATGTGTAAAAGTCCAATATAAAGACCTGCCTCTAACAGGTGGTATAGAAATTCAATTAAATGAATGAATAAATAAATAAGAGGAAGCTTTGAAAACTCATATAATCCATATGTTGAACAGGGGCATCCCCCTTCTCTTCTTGGAAACTCTAACTAGGGGTGCCACAATGTTCACTATGAGTGACGTTACCAAGCAAACTTACTGTGATTGATGGTAGAGATTCTAGTGAACAGACTGCAGGATTAATTTGCTGGTGTGTGTCCTGAACGCCATCTGAATTTGTTGGAAACAATGGGTGCTCTCTGAAGGCCCATTGGGTATAATGGGAACCATGAATGCCAATTTGCTTGGATGGGCTCCATTGAAATACAATGAGGTATTGCAAAGGTATTGCAAAGGTGCAAATAAAAGAAAGAACAGATCAAGAAAAAGCAAAAAACAAAAGGATTAGTTAAATATGGCCTTTGCAAGAAGAATGAGATGGCAGTCTGGATTCTTGGGAATAAGCTCATTGAATAAAAGGAGAATTACATTGAAGCAGACTTGCTTAAAATTGCACTCTGAGTCACCAAGGCCCAGAATGACTGTCCTTTGGACTGGAATGAACACTTTAGGACAGGCATGACAACCTCTAGAATACTGGTCCCTGGGAGCAGAATGAGCAAGCAAGGGACCCACAAGGACTTTCAGGGGACATCTCACTTTCCTCTCTTTTCCTTCCCCCACTATTTCCTCTTTGGTTCCCCTGCAGCCTCCACAGCCTCTCCCCTTCTCCTGCTTTTCTTCTAACCCACAAATCATTCTCTGTTGAGTCACATGGCAGCTCCATTGACAGGCCCAACCAAATGGTATGTGTAGTCAGTTGCTCAGTCGCCACAGCTGGGCCCCTTTAAAACTAATTCATTTTGGAAGACATTTGTGATAGGCTGATGACATATTCACACTGGCCATTATGAGGCAAACTGAACCCATAGGAATTCAGATTCAGGTGGGTAGCCATGTTGGTCTCAAACAGCAGAACAAAGTTCCAGTCCAATAGCACCTTTAAGAACAACCAAGTTTTTTTTCTGGGTATAAGCTTTTGTGTGCATGCACACTTTTTAAGGTTTGCATGCACACGAAAGCTTATACCTTAAATTAAAATTTGTTGGTTTTAACGGTGCCACTGGACTAAAACTTTGTTCTGCCATAGGAATTCAGACATCCTTGCTGATAACCTGCCTAACCATCCCTCTGATTCAATCTGTGGAGGGAATGATGAGAACAACTATTAGATTTTGGAAGCTGAGAAATCATAGACTTAACAATACATACAAGTAGTCTTTCCCCCTGATGTTCTTTCTGCTAGTGGGATGTAGTGGTGTAGTGGTGAAGAACAGTGGACTCTAAATTGAAGAACCATGTTTGATTCCCCACTCCTCCACATGAAGGCTGCTGGGTGGCCTTGGGCCAGTCACAGTTCCCTCAAAGGTCTCTCAGCCCCACCTACCTCACAAAGTACGTGCTATGGGGAGAGGAAGGGAAGGGAACTGCTTTGAGATGCCTTAAGGGCCGAATCTGCATTTAGCATTTGCTCCGCTGTCTTACCAAACCCACACTGGAACAGAAATTCACATCTGCATTGCATGCCACTTTCACTTTGTCAAATTTTATGGCAGTGTCCAGACTGCATGTCGCTTTCACATCGTTTGATCTCTGGTTTTATGGTGGCCGTCCGCATAGATTTATGGCCATTTTATGGCCATTCAGGGGTGACTCTGCAGTCAGTACAGTGTTGGCCTGGGGTATTTGAATGCTGTTTTGAGCTGCATCTTTTTCTGTTCCGGTGTGGGTTTGGTACAACAACGGAGCAAATGCAGGATGCAGATTGGGCCAAGGAGAAAAGCTACTCTTCTTCTGGTCTGGAAAAACTCTAACTTGCATTAAAAACACACAGGAAAAAATAATCTTTCAACTGAGCAATTCATGTAGGATGATCCCTGATATTTCTAGAGCTGATCTCTGCTTTCAGGTACCACTGTCTGCTGCCTCCAGCTTACTTCTTTGCAGACTTTTACATGGCCAAGACAGGACATATGCAGTGGGGATGTCTTTGCTTTTTATATGTGATCACTTAGGAGGTTTATAAAAAAACATTCAGTGGAGCACTTTAGCAAACTGCAGTCTCTAGACAGAAAAAAACAACAACCCTGGACACCAGGTGCTCACTGATCATAGAGATCATTCCTTTGCTACTGAGATAGGGTGGCATCAGGCTCCTAGGCTGTTATTAAAGCTACACAAAGGCATTTAATGTGAAGGTGAATAGGCTGTGATAAAAAGGGAAATTCAGCATAATTATGGGATTGTAAAACAGCCAGGATTGCTTTGCAGGGAAGATGAAAGGATTCCCAGGGAGGCCCCACTGCTTTGGGGCCGAATCCCTTGCCCTGAGGCTCCCTTTTCCTGTAAAACTTCTTACTTAAAGACTGTGCCCTTGCCAATTACAATTCAGCAGCGGTGCAACATTTAACCCCCTTTACAGACCCAAAGCAAGGAAAAGAAAAGCAGACAGTGAAGAAACTGGCTTGTAAGTCTTTGATTCATTGGGGGTCAAAACATACCTCAAGTGTGAGAGCGTAAATTCCTACATTGAAATAGTTTCAGCTTGGCCCAAGACTCCAGTTGGTACCCAGTTAGAGACTGTGTGAGTTGGTTACAAACACGGTGGGGTAGAGCCTCAGCAAAAGAGAGGATGGAGCCTAGCTTCAGTTAAGGTTGCCAGCTCTGGGTCTGGAGATTTTGGGGGTGGAGGCCAGGGCCGTAGCTAAAGCTTCCCTGTTGGGGGGGCCCTGGGGAAAGTGGTGGGGCCGGGGTGTGTGTGCGTGCGCGCGCCGCACACACATCACCCACGCACCGCACACACACATCCCCCCCACCCACCCCCCCCCGCCTCTGGGGGGGAGGCAGGCGAGC
>NW_015164717.1:3308-20524 GCF_001447785.1 Gekko japonicus | reverse complement strand
CGTGCCGGGCAGGGGCGGAGCGCTCCTCTGCAGGGGGCCTGGACAGAAGGAGCCCTCGCCTGCAGGCGGCCCTCCGTTGCGCCAGGACCGGGGCTCTCTGGTGGCCCCTTTCCGCGCCCGCGCGCTCCTCCCTCCCCCTCCTCCGCCTCCTGCTCGGCGGCGGCACTGCTACCGCCGCCGCCGCCTTTGTCTGTCCCCGCCGGGCCATGGCGGCGCAGACGCCCCAACAGCCTGCAGGATACAGGAGGCGGCGGCAATGGGGGGGAGGGGGAGCAGAGGATCAGGAGGGAGGGGGCCCGCAATATCAGCGGGGGGCGGCCCCGTGGGCCCCACGCGGGCTACGGGCCTGGTGGAGGCTAAAGAGGGGGAGGGACCTCAGCAGCAGGAGGGACCTTACCTGGGTACAGTGCCATTCAGAGTACCCTCCAAAGGAGCCCTTTTCTCCAGAGAAACTGATGTCTGTCTCTGGAGATCAGTTGTAATAGAGTGAGATCTCCAGGCCCCACCTGGAGGCTGGCAACCCTAGTCAATTTAAGGAGTCTTGTCCCAGTCAGAGTGAGTCTCCTCCTTAGTGGAAGGAAACCACTGGATGTAAACAATTTTTTAAAAATTTATCAGTCCTAACTGTGCTGGGTGTGAATGCACGAAGCTGCCTTACACTGAATCAGACCCTTGATCCATCAAGGTCAATATTGGTCAATTCTGGATTGGCTTTTCCCTCCATTGTTTTACAAAATCCATTGCATGCTGCTTTCACTTTCTTTCTTTTTACAGTACCCTCTACACTGCATGCCGCTTTCGTTTTATTTGATCATCGGGTTTTATAGTACCTCCTGTATAGATCTATCACCATTCAGGTGTGACTTTGCGCTCAGTACAATGGTGACTCGAGGTATTTGAATGTGGTTTTGAGCTGCACCTTTCCCTCAGTGTGGAGTAAATGTGGAGTGAACGCTAGATGCAGAATTGCCCATTGTCTACTCAGACTGGCAGGGGCTCTCCAGGGTTTTATGCAGAGGTCTTTCATATCACCTATTGCTTGGTCCTTTTAACTGGAGATATGTGCTTTTTAATAAACAAGTATAATATGCAAACTGGTCAGTCATGACCACGGCTAGGAGCAATTGCTGTGCTCATGATGGGTAAAAAATATACAGCTGTGATTATGGAATATTTTTTTGCTTAACATTGTGTGTAAATGCAGGTTAAACTCAGCCATGTTTCAAATATGCCAATAAAGAATATTACAGGTTGTCCCTTAGATGGGTGACTTCAGTGGAACATGCAGTGTACTCTTCCTGAGAACTGAGACTTTTCTCCATGAAACATAGGAAATGACAGGATATTTGCTTATAAACATGAAGATGATGCAGTACATTTGGCCTTGGATAAGACAGAAATAAGATTTGCCAGTATGATGAGCTGACATTGCTTTTGATGAGAACAAAATGGAGAAGGATCTCAGTAGGCAAAATGGAAAAGGCTTTGCATTTCCCAGCTAAGTACAAGACACAGAGGTTGGGGGGAAGTCTCAAGTTTTGTTTTGCTGTCAAGTTACAGCCAACTTACTATGACCCAGTAGGGTTTTCAAGGCAAGAGATGTTAAGAAGTAATTTTCCTCTGCGTAGCAACTCTGGTATTCCTTGGCATTCTCCCATACAAATACTAACCAGGGCTTCCGAGCTCTGACGAGATCAGGCTATCCAGGTCAGTGCAGTCTCAAGCATAGTTATTTCACAAACTTCTGTATTTTCCTTGGGATATTGAGCCTCATATGGTCTTGCTCTTGCTGCCCTAAGAGAGACCAAGCCCTCACGAGTTGGGTCTGACATCAAACAAGGGCATTTTCCAGATGGGGATTTTGGCCATTTCACAAGAAGAAATGAGAAATGCTAAAGAAGAAACAAGAGCACTCTTCCTGCGGAATTAATTTATTTTGCTCCTCCAAATGCTGAAAAGGGCCATTTTCTTTCTAGAGCTTATTTACACAATTACAGGCTGAGAAGGAATGCAAGGGAACCAGCAATGCCTTCCTCAAGGCATAAATCAGTACGGTACAGTCCCAGGCTCCAGCAACCTCAGTCTACCCCAAAGTAATCTGGTTGAGTGTTTGCTTCTAGTTTCCAATTTACCTCATGAGGAGGGGCCCTGGCTCTGTGCTTGGCATGCTAAAGGTCCAAAGTTCAATGCCCAAGATCTCCAGTTAAAAGGATCAGGTAGAAGATGCTCTGGAAGACCTGGGACCCTGGAGAGCCACTGTCAGTCGGAATAGACAGTGCTGACCCTGACAGAACAATGGTCTGACAGCTGTCATGTGTAAAGGATGTGTACCCAGTGCCAGTGTGTACCCAGGACTCTCTCAATTGATACAAGACTGGGCAATCCTACATACATAGCTTTCCCCCCCACCACCTATTTCATATTCAATTGCCAGGCAAGCAGGTCAATTGTCCATAAAGCCAGAACTACTACTGTTTTAATTCATCTTCTTTCTCATGGGAATGGGAGACAGTACTCCCAAGAACACTGCAAGCAATCCAATGTTTAGGACTAGAATATCTCTTGGGGGTGTAATTTGAGAGTCAGTGTAGTACATATAGAGTGTCAGAGTCAAACCAGAAAGACCAGGATTCAAATGTCCACTCTCTCATCAAGTTAACTGGGTGACCTTAGGCCTGTCACTCTTTTGCCTAGCCTACCTCATAGGGTTGTTGTAAGGATAAAATGAAGGAAGGGTGAACCATGTATACTGCTTTGGACTCCTTAGAGGAATAGTAGGTAAAATAAAAAATGTATTTGAGCATTCTAATTCATTTTAAAATATGTACGTTTCAAGCTGCTCATTGATTGGCTTTGAAAGGCCAGAATATTGGCTAGGTGGCTATTCCCAAAGTTGCTGGAGAAATTGGTGATGGTAGCATTCCTTATATAGTGGTAGAAACACAGGTCAGATAAGAAATTGATGGCAAATGAAGACAAAATCTTTTTGTTGTCACCAACCTCTAACTCTTAACATAGATCAAGGCTACATTCAGACATCATATTGTGGTTATTTGTGAGGCGAATAAGCTTCAGCTCCTCAAGGAAATCTTTGATCTAACTATCGTTTGTTGTGATGTTTGAATTTCAATACCTTAACAAATTGAAGTTTATATCTTTCCTTCTACCTGCTCTGATGATGAAAGCAGCACTGGATTTTTTCAGACATTCCAATGTAACCATTTCGACAAACCTTCTGACCTTCCTGTATGCAGGTAGTTAAGTGATAGATGTATGCAGTTGCTGAAAATAACCAACCCCAATTTGTTAAGGTGCCCGAATTAGCATGTCATAATTAATGGTGGTTATAGTGATGCCTTTCTAATCCAGGGCATCTTCCATCACCAGCTGTGAATTGGGGGCAGGTGGCTTGGAAATGAGTGGATGAGCCTGAGGAGCTGAGGCTCATTCACCTCAGAAACCACATTCCCCCGCAACGATGTCTGAAAGCAGCCTGAATGTACCTTGCACCCAGTCCATTTTCTAGTTAACCACATTTATTTGAACTTCAGTTCTCAGATAGATCACTGAAGAAAACACTACTATGGCCCCGGTCACACAACAAAGCTGCCATGGGAGAGGCACGGATAGTGGGCGGATTATCTGGGCGCAATCACACCCCAACATCTGGGAAGTGGAGCGCACCTGTGGCTTACTGCTGACAATGCGCATTAAAAAACTAGTAAATGTTTGCCACGGGCTGCCTCCAGACGCCCGTGGTGTGATCGCGCCAGCGCGCAGCATTCCCCTCTGGTCCCTCATTTATCGCCTGACACTGAGTGAAGGACCCGTGGTGTGCTGCCAGCGCATCTGATTGCATAATCGTGGATCAAAGTGTGGTGGGGCAATTAGCCACACCTCACCCCCCGCGATATCCGGCCCGTGTGACCGGGGCCTACGATATTTATAACAGCAAATCCTTTTTAAAATATAAGCCTCCTGCCAAGGAGGCACTAAATAATTATCTGCTTTGTAAAATATTTTCCCTATACCAAAAAGTAAAGACTGAAAAGAACATGTGGAAGAAACAAGATCTAGCCAGGGCAAGCTGTGCCATAAGTGAGTAACTCATGTGATCACTGCTGGAGCAGTTTCTATAAGCAGGCTGTCCTTCTGAACTGGACCCACACATGCATTCTTGTTCTCAGCCTGTGGCCCTTTCTGCACTCAAAACTAACTGCAAATATCCAAGCAGTCAAGCCTTTAAATTTGACTTGGGATTTCTGTGCCTGCTGTCCACTCCAGTCTTACATCATCAAGTATATTTATTTTGCAGCTAAAAAAACCCCTGCACTTCAGGTGGAACATCAGTTGTGACATGTGGTGGGCTGTGTCCCTTAAAAAAAATTATCCAATTGCCCCATTGCAGGTCCAGCAAACACCTTCCATTTAAATCCTCATAGTTTATACATGCCTTTTAGCATTAGTGGGTTGAATGACAGGGAACAGAAAGGGACCCAGGCTAAGGGGGAAAACCCACTATAGAAACTGACCATACTAGTCCCAAAATTGACAAGGAGCTGAGAAACCCCATTTTCCATATTGCCATGGATTAGGGGAGAGGGTAGCTCTGCTGTGGATGCTTGTGTGTTGAGAGTCTCTGGGTGCGATCACACACAGAATTAGCCATGCCATAGGCGTGAATGCTGGGTGAATTTTAAGGGTGCGATGACACGAGAATATCTGCCAGGCTTCCCGCACCCGTTGGCAACCCATTTTGCTCTGCTGCAGAAGTGTAGTAAAAAAAAACACTAGGAAAATCCAGTAGCAAATGGTTTGCTATGGGCCAAGAATGGGCTTTCCCCTGTGAGATCGTGCCAGCGCTCTCTCATGGCATCGGGATGGTCTGATTGGGCCATCCCAAATCCATGCCGTTGTCCCCCCCCCCCCGTTTCAGTGTGTGCATCATCGCACACTGCATAGGGAATGCTTAGTGTGGAGATGCAATTAATCGATCCCCATTGAAGCGCAACAGAAACATGTGGCAAAACCCATGTCAGTGTGTAAGCTTCAGCACAATGATCATAAGAATCTATCCAACTGCTGACAGTTGCACTGACTGGATTCAGCCAGTTTGGACTTGGCAGAGGCAAGCCAAGTCACCATGAGTCAGCACTAATCTGATTGGCTATATATGCCTATATATGTAGTTGTGTATTACTGTATGTTCTCTCTTGGATGGTGGATGGCGTCTGGCGGAGCAGTTTGTTGGTGAGCTGTATATATTGTAAATAAATTTCCTGTATATAGTAACCCCTAGACTGTCTCAGTATGGTTGACTATTGGAAATCCTCTGGTGAGTGGAATGACTGCTGGTGAGTGCAAGTGTGACTGAGGTGCTGGTTCAGCTTCTTCAAATGCGCTGTGCGACAAAAAAAACCCCATTCACCCATGGGTGCGTCTGATCATACAGTAGTGGGCTGCCCCTGCAGCTCCCAGGGACTGTGTGATTGCGCAACTGCGGGTCAAATTGCAACAGAGCAAATAGCCTTGCTTCCCCTCTGCCTTTGGAGAGGCAAAGGTGCTGCCTGATTGTCAGTAACTTCCAATGATCAGCAAACAGCCCCCCTACATACACAGCTAGCTGCTCCCACCTCCTCCTCCTTTCTAAGCAGCCTGCCTGTTCTCTCCCTCACTCTTCCCTGGTCTGAGAAGCAGAGGCACGAAAGCCAGGTTAAAGATTTCTCCTTTAAGGTTCAGAGGATGGGTTTGTTCTGGCTTATCATAAGTTATTATGGAGGGCAGGTGGATTCCTCCCCCTTTCCCCAGGGTGGTGGGAGAAGGCAGCACAGAGATGAATGGTTCCCCACAGGAACAGTGATGCTGATGGCTCCCTGCAAGTTCAGCTGCACGCTGCCTTCACCTGCTGGCTGGTTTAAACTTGGTGGGCTCCTTGGCAGGCTCTGTTAAGCTGTCTGTTTTGGAACTTCTGGCTTTGGCATCTTGCTGGTGGGTGCACTCCATTGCAGCTCTGACCAGACAGGAGGGATCCTGGAATATTCTGCCCCCCCAGAGCCCCCAGAGGGTGCTTGTAATCTGGGGCATGAGGGAAGCCTCTCCCGAGGTGATGGCCGAAGGATCGAGGCTTCCTTTTGCTCCGATAGGTTCTGCTGGTGCGAGACCAGCCATGGACTTAAAGAAGCATACCAGAATGAGCGAGCAGGAGATCTGGTATTAAGAGACTTTCCCTGTTTCTGGGCGCAAGCCGAGGAGTAAAGTGTGAGTATTTGGCAAACCATGCAAGCATTTAGACACAAACCCACAAAACCGCTTAAAAAGCTCCAAATACAGCGAAGGGGGGGAGAGGCTACCCTACCCTGGGAAAGGCAGCCGAAAAAGAAAGAAAGCGAGGGGCAAAATGGTGGTTTTGATGGGAGAATGTTAATTCAACAAACTGGTGTGCAGACTAGAAGAAATCCTCTACTTCAAAAAACTTTCAGAAGCAGTAAAACTTTTTACTTTTAATGTAAACAATGTATCATCGGGGTGAAAAAATGGTGCACAGAGTGAAAGCTTCTTCAGGAACTGCCAACTCATCACCTCCGGCTTCCAGGCCAGAAGTAACCACGGATATCTCCAAGATGATTACTGCAGCATTGTGCCCTCTACTGGACCAGATGACTAACTTGAACAACAACTTTGAAGCTCTACAAAAAGACCTGAAAGAAACCAATGCAAGAACAGAGAAGACAACTAAAAAGCTGAAGAAGGTTGATGAGAAGACAAATGTATTGAACCAGAGATGGAGGTAGTGGAAAAAGAGAGGACCTCTGAGAAGCAACAGCTGTTACAACTTCAGTTGGAACAGCCAGCATATGTCCTGAGATTTCAAGGTATTCCGGAGCAAAAAGATAAGAACCTGAAAGAGAGTCTAAGCGAATCCCTAGCTCCTGTGGTAGGTTGTAAAGCAGAACTTTTACAAAACGACTTGGATATGGTATATCGAACCTATCCAGAATTTATCAAGAAAAACAACCTGCCTTGTGAAGTATTTGTGAAATTCTCTAAAAGATCAGCAAGGGATATGATAATGAAAGCGACTAATGGGATAACCTTAAAAATCCAAGGAGAAGAAGTGAAAAGATGTTCCATTTGAGGTTAGGAAGAGGAGGAAACAATATAAAAATTTGACTTCATTTCTACAGAAAAATGCCACTCCCTACAGATGGATAATCCTGGAAGAACTTACCTTCCACTTCAAAGAGAAAAAAGAAAAGATTGACTCTGTCCTTAAAGCAAAAGCATTTTTGGAACAGCATCAAAGTCCAGCAAAAGAAAAAGAAAAAGGGAAAGTAGAAGACAGTATC
Organism: Gekko japonicus; assembly: GCF_001447785.1. Lineage (NCBI taxonomy): Eukaryota > Metazoa > Chordata > Lepidosauria > Squamata > Gekkonidae > Gekko > Gekko japonicus. The sequence continues at coordinate 13,178 of NW_015164717.1, read as the reverse complement.
GTTACAGAAGATGTTGGTGAACATGGTTCCAAAAGCAGTGACAGCTCCTCAAGTAGCTCCCTAGAGGAAGTTTTTGACTCTGAATCAGAATTAGGAGCTGCGGCCCCTAAATCATTTAAAGTTAGTCTGCCCTTTGATAAGAACAAACGGAGAGGGAAGAAAACCGTGAAATAACTCGATTCTGAAAGTCTGTTCTTTCTTTTGTGTTTATTTACTAGAATGCACACAGTATAGCTAATTTTGTTTGTACTGTTTAAAATAGAAATATTAATTTTTAATCTCCAACTATGTTAAAGCTAAATAATGAGGAAATATCAGGTAACCAAAACTTAAAACATTTTTTGATCCCTACTTACTCTGTATTTTAGTTTAGATTATTCCTTTTCCCTGTATCCTGTAGAGTGTAGAGATAAAAAGCAATAAAAAATTTCCCCCCAAAAAATCTGTCTGTTTTAAACCAGCTGCCCAGCAGAGCCACAGCTGGTCCTGCAGGGAGAATTCTCCCCACAGGATTGGCTCCTGCACACACATGCACACACACATACCACCATCTCAGCCTTTCCCTATGAATAATTTTTAACCCAGAGAACTAGTTTAGTGAAAAACTGATTCCGCTAAACATCCTGCTTGTAAAATAGCCCAACTTTACTTGATGGTGAAACTAATTGCCAATGAAAGGAGAAGATGGAAGGTGCAGAGTGGCAGAATGATGTCAATGTTGGTAGGGAATGGCCTTTGAGGGATGGGGAAAGGGCGGGGGGGGGGAATCCAAGGTAAAATGTATGCTTTTGAACTACTGTTGGCTTGGAAGAGGAGCAAGAGGGAAATAATCTCAAAACCAATTTCAGAAAACTCAGGGAAACAGCAAATAGAAAGCAAACTGAGGGCTGAAGGAACAAAAATCAATGCAGATTTTTTTAAAAACAAAACCAACGGACATGCAAGGCTAAAGCTGTCACTGGACCCCATTGTTCTAACCAACTACTTCCCATTGTTGAACTTACCATTCCTGGGTGAGGTGGTTGAGAGAGTGGTGGCTGAACAACTCCAGGCTTTCCTGGATGACACATCCATCCTTGATTCCTTCCAGTCTGGCTTCCACCCTGGTAATGGGATGGAGATGGCTCTGGTCACCCTTATAGATTACCTCCATAGACATCTCGATCGGGGTGGATCAGCGCTGCTGTTGCTATTAGACCTAACAGCAGTATTCAATACGGTCAGCTATGATCTACTGACCCACCACCTTGCTGACATAGGAGTCCAGGGGACTGCCTTGAAATGGTTTTCCTTCTTCCGCTATGGTCAGGGACAGAAGGTGGCACTTGGCGAAAGGGTCTCCCTGCGATACACACTGGAATATGGAGTGCTGCAGGTGGCAATCCTCTCACTAATATTATTTAACATCTATATACACCCCCTTGCCCAGTTAGTCCAGAGCTATGTGCTAGGTTGTCATCAGTATGCTGATGGCACCCAGCTCTATCTGTTAATGGACAGCCATCCGTCTTCTGCTCCTGAAAACCTGGTGAGGTTTTGGACACTGTGGCTGGATGGTTGCGGCAGAGTCAGTTGAAGTTAAATCAATTGAATACAGAGGTCCTGTACCTGGGTCAAGAGGGAATGGATGTGGACGCCAGGCTCCCTGCACTGGAAGGGGCACTTTTGGTACTGACCCAGACAGTGAGAAGTCTGGGAGTGACACTGGATGCCTCTCCTTCCATCTGCAGTTGCCAGATCTGTTTTTCCATCTCAGGCAGATCAGTTTACTGAAGCCTTATCTTTCCCCCAAGACTTAGCTACGGTGACCCATGCAATAGTCACTTCCAGACTTGATTACTGCAACTCTGTCTGCACAGGCTTACCCTTGAGGCTGACCCAGAAATTACAACTGGTGCAGAATTAGGCAGTGCACCTGCTGACGTTGATGCCTGTGCAAGCTCACGTTAGGCATGTGTTCTGCCAACTGCACTGGTTGCCAGTTGCGTATCAGATTCACTTCAGGGTGCTAGTTATAAAGCCTTATACAGCCTGAGGCCAACATATCTAAAGGACTGCCTCTTCCCATATACGTCTCGAAGAGTGTTACACTATAAAGATCAACATTTCCTGGTGGTTCCTGGCCCAAGGGACATCCATTTTGCCTTGACCAGAACCAGGGCTTTCTCTGTCCTGTCCCCAGCCTGGTGGAACATGCTCCCTATTGAGATCAGGGCCCTGTGGGATCTTCTTCAATTCCATAGGGCCTGCAAGATGGAGCTGTTCTGCCAGGCCTTTAGTTGAAGCAATGGGCATGCACATATGGCCTCCCTGAGGTTGCTGTCACCTGCCCACCTACTGACTACTGACAATTGGCCTTCATTTCACCTGTACCATCGGGCCAGAATTTTTATAGCCAGGTGACTTCTGTTTTAAGCTGTACCAATTGTTTTTAATGTTTATATTGTATTTTAAATTCTCATTGTATTTATTATAACGATGTTACCTGCCCTGAGCCAATCTGCAGGATGGACAGGATAGAAGTACAAATAATAAATAAATAAATAAAACTGCAACTGAGAGGCGCTGTGAAAGTGAGGGAAACCATCAGTGCATAAAAGGCCTGTAAGGGCTGAAGGCCAGCTTCAGTTAAAAAGACCAGGTAGTAGATGAGACCCAGAAGAGCCACTGCCAGTTTGAATAGACAATACTGACCTTGATAGATCAAGGGTCTGATTCAGTAGAAGGCAGTTTCATGTATTCATGATTCTCTTGCCATTAAATGATAAAAAATAAAGTGACAATAATTTGTATTATGAATATTATATATTAAACATTGACAGCACTTTATGAATTATTTATAATTGAACTGTTTTTAGATGATTTTATGTGGATTTTTTTATTTATGTATTAACCAGTGTAAGCTGCCCTGAGCCTGCTTTGCAGTGAGGGCGGGGTATAAATAAAATAAATATATAAATAAATAAATAAATTTGTCAATATTTCAATACATGTTGTCTTCTTAATCAATTAGTACATAAACTTACAACAATTACTTTAAAGTCTATAATACCATCAAAAGTAATTTTTCAAACAAAGTTCAGCCAATTGGCATAAAAAAAAGACGGGAGGAATGTTATTGTTCTCTATCCTCTCTAACATTTCCTGAATCACTTCCAATGCTTCCTCATGTGGTATATTTGTATACAATGATATCACATCCATAGTGACAAATAATATATCCTCTGCCTCTATCCATATCTGATTCATATGTCTCCAAAAGTCCATGGTATCCTTTAGATATGTATTAATTTTGGGAATAATTTTTTTTCAAAAAGTCATCCAAATAACATGCCAGGGGTTCTAAGACCGAACCACAGCCCAAGACTATGGGTCTACCAGGAACTGGCTGGACCTCCTTGTGGATCTGAGGTAAAAGATAAAATAAGGGAGTTCTGTTTTCAGACTGCAGCAAGAAGTCATACGTAGACCTAGTAGACCTACTAACAGTGCCTCATCCAAAATAGTGACAGTCTCCCTTTTGACCTTAACAGTAGGGTCCTCCTTAATTATACTGTAACGTGCTGTGTTATACAATTGTCTATTAGCCTCCTTAATATAATCCAGTTTATCCCAAATAACAACAGCACCCTTCTTGTCAGCTGGTATAAATATCACATCATCAAGAGTCATGAGATTATTAAGAGACCGGAAAGACATAGTTGTCAGGAGTAGTTTTAAATCTCCTTCAGCTATACAGAGGGAAGTGGATGGCAAGGCCAGACCAGTTGGAAATTATCCTTGCGGGGAGTGTTCTGTGTGTGACTTATTATTACGAACAGATTTCTATTATGACTCCTATAAACAAAAAAGGTACTCTATAAAAGGTTTCTTCAATAGTAATACAAAGTCTGTAATTTATGTGGTAAAATGTGGCTGTGATTTAACCTATGTTGGGTGTACATCTAGACCTGTAAAGGTAAGAATTGGAGAACACAGGAGTTGTATTCGCCTTTGCAGGAAAAACACTTCAATGGTTGAACATTTTATAACTTTTGGGCATAGTGAGAGAAACCTTCGTTTCTTTATCTTGGAAAAAGTCCAGGCTAGCAATCTGCAATTGGCACAGTGTCTGAAGGCCAGGGAGACCTTCTGGATTTATGCTTTGAATATCTTAACACCACATGGATTAAATCAAGAAACTGATTGGCAAGCTGTATAAATGGGTATTAAATAGCATTTGTTCTGTTACTATTGTCTAATTGCATGTTTTTAGGGCATTATTAAATTTTCGTTGTGCTATTTCCTTGCCTATGGGTACTATCTCTTTAAGTCCTTTTGTATTGTTATTTTTTAAAAAAAAACCCTTTTCTGTGACCTCTGACATCATAGCAATAATATATGAGTATCATCTCTTCAAGTCCTTTTGCATTGTCATTGTAATATTAGCCTATGGGTACTATCCCTTTAAGTTCTTTTGTACTGTCATCTATATATCTAATTCCCAACATGCCCCCTCTGTGCGGATATCTAAATCTGCACATCGGGGGTACTTGGGGGGCAGGGAGATTTTCCTGCACATTTGGGGCAATACCCAGATGTGCAGAAAAATCTGAACACTTGGAAAAAATATTCAGGGGATATTTAAATCCCCCCAAAAGTAAAAGAGTGGGAATGCTCTGAGAATGGCTTCATTGCTACCACCGCTGCCGCCACCAGGGAGGGAGTGGGGGTGGGAGAAGGCTTGGCTGGCCAGTGGCTGTAAGCCGCTCAGGCCTCGCTGCCAGGGAGGGGGGAGAAAGTTTGGCAGGCCTCGCTCAGGCCTTGCTGCTGCTGCTGCTGCTGGGGGGAGGGAGGGAGAAAGCTTGGTGGGCCGAGTTCAGGCCTCGTCGCAGGTGCTGGGGGGAGGAGGGAGAAGGCTCACCTGGGGCTGCTTCCTTCTCCTCCCATGGAGCTCCCCCCCACAAGTATTGTGGGTCCCCCTTCTTGTATCATATTAAACCCCCCCTTTCTGTGACCTACAGCAACAATGTGTGGGTGTTATCTCCTTAATTCTTTTTGTTGTCTTTGTTATGCTAGCATTGCAACATATGGGCACTATCTCTTTAAGTCTTTTTTACAATGTCATACCCACCAAAAATCTTTTCCTTTTTGTGACCTCTGACACTACATCAACATTGCATCATCCTCTATTACACTATTTAAGTTCATGATATCTGTCTGTCTTCACTGTTACATATTAATGGCACATTGTCCCTGACAAGGCAATTTTATTTGCACTCTTAGGACCGAAACTGGAAGGTATTTTTCTCTTTATGTAATTCCTCATATTTTTATTTAATAGATTTTACTATTGGTTATATTTTGGAATTTATCTTTATCCTTGTTTCCAGGTACATATTGGTACTGATATTATTTCCAGTATATACAACTACTTCTGACACAAGGCCAGATATATTTGTGACCCTAAATAGGAACCTTTTGGTGTGTCATTCATTTCAATATTGGAAGTAAGTATATTTGGATACAGTAAAATAATTTTTTAAATGTTGGATGGAATTTTCAATTGAGTTATTAAATATTAATCTAAAACATTTTTATCTCTCCGTACAGCATTCCATTTTTGGTCTGATTTTATTTATTGTTTATTGCCTTACATGTGTTACAAGGACTCTGTTGCTTGGTGTATTTTGTACTATTTGACCTCTGAAGAAGGCTCTTGTGAGCCAAGACACGTCAGGTCATAAACTGTTTCTTTTTATGTATTTGTAACTCTGAACATTTATTTGGGCCACTACAAGGTTTTTATATGTCTTTCAAATAACCAGTCTTTTTTATACTTATGTTTTTAACTTTTGGCCCTCAATAAGTTTTCTAAACTTCTGTAGGGGATACCCAGGGTTCAAATGATTGTCTATTGATTATTGCTAGCATTCCAGAACTCTTTGGGGAAAAAGATTCTTTGGAATTCCCCCAGTGGAGTTGGTGAACTGTTTAAACCACTAAACAGCTTTATAAAGACAGGTGGTTTAAATCACTTTTAATTTACAAAGCAGGTTTTTTCTAAATAAGGGCTGTTTGAGTTTTAATTAACAGGTGTTCTTGCGTCAACCTTCTTAATTGGGATGAATCCTCAAAGTCCAAGATTTATGATGAAATCTTATACTTCAAAGAAAGAGGTGAAAAGTTTATGAGGTTTAGCAACTTTAAATGAGAGAAGCCCAGATTATGTTTATTCTTTAAGTTTGGGATGTTGTAACATATCAATGTTGAACTATTGAAATCTATAAGCAATATATATATATGTTTGCCTTTTCAACCTGTTTTAAAGAGGAAAAAGACTGTTTGTTAAATATCTCTGAATGTTTATATCTGAGAATGAAAGCTTATGGATAAAATATCCCTTTGGGGATTTAAAAAGAAGAAAAGAAAATTAAAACCTTAACTAGTTTTAATTTTCTTTTCTTCTTTTTAAATCCCCAAAGGGATATTTTTTTATTTTGCAATGGACTACAAAACTACAAAGAAATATTAGGAAAGGGACTACAACTAGGGATAAAGGAAAGAAAACCACACTAAACTAAACCCCAAGAGGAGGAGATCTTTTCACTGTTAATAAAATGTTAGTACAATAAGTGTTAGTATCACAATATACTTGTAGAGTTTTTGCTTATAACAGTTTGCCATTTATATGTTATTTTATTAGTTGTTATGAGAGAAATCTCTGATCGTCTTCTTATTCTTCGCTTCAAAAGGACATTTTCCATGTCCTTCTGTCTTCATTTCGGCTTTATGTCTCTAAAATTGTATACAACTCTGGCAGGTCCTGCACCCTTTTCTTTAGTAGAGCCCTCCTCAGAGGTAGCAGAGTCACTAGACTTCGTTTCTTCCTCTTTAGACTATTCCTCTGTTCCTAGCTGACGTCGCAGAAATTCTTTAGCTTTAAAAATGGAGTCTATCTTCTCTCTTCTATCGTTGATCTTAAAGATGACACATTCCAGAACCGCCCATCTGTATGATATCCCATTAGTTTGAAGGAAAGAAATTAAGTCCTTATAATTTTTTCTCTTTTGTCTAATTTCAAATGGAATGTCCTTTAAAGTTTTAATAGTTACATTTCCCATTTTCAGTGGAGTTGCTGATGTTGCTTTTAAAATAGCATCTCTGGTTTGTCTTCTTGAAAACCTGACCACTATTTCTCCAGGCAGGCTATTTTTTTTAATATAGTTGGAGTATGCCCTATTGGCTGACTCCATTTCGTTTACTAGTTCATTCGCTGTTAGGCCTACTACTGGAGTGATAAGCTCACTGTGTTAGCTTTTCAGATCCTCGTGCTCCGTTTCAGCAACTCCCTGGAACCTGAGAATCATGTTTGCTTTTTCCATCTGTAGCTGCAACACACGATTCTCTTGACAATTTTGCTTCGTTTCAACTTCTCCCATTCTTTTCTTCAACTTCTTGCTTGTGGTGTCTATCTCTTTAATCTTCTCATTTGCCTGCTCCACTTTTCCCTCCATTTCATTCAGCTGGAACTGCTGTGCTGCGAAGCTTTTGTTCATCACAATCAATTGCTGGTTAATACCATTGAGTTGTTCCATCACCGGCTTGAGCATAACCGCCAAGAGTTTAATGACATCTGTTTCCTCTTCTGGTTGTGGACTCTGGCTGTCAGGTGGTTTAGTTTTAAACTTTCTTTCCTGGGCCGCCATTTTTGCCCAATGACTCTGAACTGTGCCTTTGAAAGTATAGCTTTTAATAATGAGATGCTCTGGGGTTACTCTCTAACATTTAAAGTTAAGATTTAAAAGATATCTTAGCATGTCTGACTAAGTTCAAAAGTTATTAGCGATTTAAGGAATGTTATTGTATCTAAGCTGTTTTAATGATCTCTTACTCTTGGGATTTTAGTTAGTAGTGGTTATCTTTTCTTTCTCCCTAATTGTAGTTCCCTTCCCCTATTTTCTTTGTAGTTGGTAGTCTAATTAAAAAATGCAATTAAAAAATCCCCCCCAAAAAAGAAAAGAATTGTGTTTAAAGCTAACAAGCTGTTGACAAGAGCAAGAGTTGGAAAATGACCAAGGGCTGACCAGGTGTGTAGGGAGCCCAGCCAAAACAGAAGTCATTAATCATAGGTCTGTCAGTTAAAGAAACTAATTAAAAGAGTATTCCATAAGTTATTGTTTGCTTTTAAGTTTTTAACAAGCAGAAAGTTGGGAGATGTTCCAAAAGGTTTAAGAAAATAAATAAATAAATCATTTACACATGGAAGCCAATTAAAAGGGTCAATTAAAAATGCAGAACGTATTGTAAAAGGGTGACTAAAGTAGGGTAGTATATTTTACAAATTAGGAGCTTCAATCCAGACAAAAGAAGCTTTATAAAATTACAAAAAATATACTGTAAAATTCCCTGATGAACCAAATCGAATAATAATGTGTGATTCAATGTATCTACAGTAGCTTTATGACACAGGCCACTTTATAGTATTAGAAAAGTATATATATAAGAGTTTAATTGTGAAAACAGTGCTATAATACTGTATTTTTCCAGAAATTCAATGTATTCATATATTCTTTAATAGAGGTAGATCACAAAATGCCAGCAAAGGTGTTTTTGTAAAAATGTGCCTGTATAAATATAAGAAAACCAGTTTTGTAACAGAACTGATATATTTTAGACTGAAAATAAACTTAGCCGTTTTATGTATATAAAGTTCATTCCAAGGTGAAGTCTGGGGAACTAGCCAAGAGGGAATACATCAATCATTTTTAATGAGCAGAGCACCTGCATTGTAGAGTTGAGACACAGCCAACTAACATCTTGTTTGTCAAATATGTGATTGATGACTGACCAGACAAAGAAATCTGAACTGAGCATGTCTAAATGATGTCAATGATGATGTAAAGTGAGGAGGAGCAAGAAGAGCATATAAGCAAGATTCCAGCTGTAACACATTAAACATCTACGAGCTGTTAGGTGTTCCTTTATTCTAATAAATTCTTTTGTTACCCTTTACTGCCTGGATGATTGTTTTAACTGTGTGGTTTATTGGCTAGCCACACAAGTCAAAGAACCTTAGTGTTAGATCCCCAAGCATGAGAATAGATCCACGTTCAAAAGTAAAGCAAGATTTATTTCAAAGACATGGTTGATCAAGAACACACAGGAATTGATTGGAATGACGTTAGTCAGCAGTACAGGTATAATAAAGGGAATTTGAACAAGGTTTGGACCAATGGTCCCACTTCCCGCTGGGAACGGGGAGATTAGAAAGGGTGCGAAGTTACATGAGAAAGTAATGCCCGGTTTCCTAAACACAAGTTCCTTTCACACGGGTAAAGCTAAACAAGCATGAGCACGAAGACAGAACTCCCACTTCTCACCAGCTGGCGACCTTGGTTACAGCAGTTGCCTAATGGAGAAAACACTTCAACAAACAAGGTGGGGGGGGGAGAAGGAAGGGACGTGAGACGTTACAGCAAAGAGATGGCAGCTCGCTGACATACTGCCCACCCGAAAATACACTTTAACCACCCCCTCCTGGCCCCGGTGGGAGACCTCCCGGATTCCCCGGGAGACCTCCCGGTTTGTCCGGGAACCGCTTGTGAAAGCGCCAAATCAGATAAGGGGCCCGAATATCCCCTACTTCCACCCATTCGCGGTGCTGGGGTTCAAAATCCACCCATTCAATCAGATACCACAGTTTACCACGCTTCCACTTAGAGTCCAAGATATCAGAGACCTCAAAATGTTCATCACCTTCAATCAACACAGGAGGAGGTTGTACCTGGGATGCACGCCATTGACATTGTCCAGTATCTTTTTTCAATAAACTCATATGAAAGACAGGATGCAAAGAACGAAGGTTTTTTGGCAGTTCAACCTCAACAG
>NW_015164717.1:0-2068 GCF_001447785.1 Gekko japonicus | reverse complement strand
CCCATAGCCACATCAGATGCATCAGTTTGTACAACATATTTCTTAGTCTCATCAGGGTGAGCCAGGACAGGTTCAGAAGTGAACATGGACTTCAAACGGTCAAAAGCAGTCGCACATTCAGCGGACCATTTTAACGGTGCCCCTGGTTTGGTGGCATCAAACCCCTTGCCTTTGGTTTTCAGCAAATCAGTGAGTGGCAAAGCAATCTGAGCAAACCCTTTGATGAAAAACCTGTAAAAATTGGCGAATCCTAAGAAACCTTGGAGTTGACGCCGGGTTCTGGGGGGATCCCAGTCCAGCACAGCTTTCACCTTATCAGGGTCCATTTCCAACCCCCCCCCCGAAATGCGGTAACCTAGGAAGTCGATGTGGGACTGGTGGAAAGCACATTTGGACAGCTTAGCAAACAGTTTATGCTTGTGTAACGTTTTGAGGACTTTTCACACCAGTTTAATATGCGAGGGGAGGTCCTGTGAGTACAGCAACACGTCATCAAGGTAAATAACCACCCCCTTGAATAAAAACTCATGAAGGACCTCGTTGATTAGGTTCATGAAGACCCCCGGAGCCCCCTGAAGTCCGAAGGGCATAACCAGGTACTCAAATTGGCCAAGGGGGGGTATTAAACGCAGTCTTCCCCTCATCCCCCTCCCGAATGCGCACGCGGAAATAGGCGTCACGTAAATCCAGTTTCGAGAAGATTTTGCCTTTGGTAGCCTCAGCAACCAAGTCCTTGATAAGGGGGAGGGGGTATGTGTTTGTAGTAGAAACCGCGTTCAAGCCACGGTAATCTGTGCACAGTCTGAGACCCCCGTTGCCTAATGGAGAAAACAGCAGTTGCCTAATGGAGAAAACACTTCAACAAACAAGGTGGGGGGGGAGAGAAGGAAGGGACGTGAGACGTTACAGCAAAGAGATGGCAGCTCGCTGACACTTAGCACCCTCGGGGCATTGGCATCACTTCCTTTGGAGGTTTTTGCTTGGTTGGTTCAGATTTTCCCCCCTCTTTTTCTTGGGTACATAAACACATGAACACACAAAGCTGCCTTATGTTCAGGGGTCGTTTGGGGCCAAAGCACGCCAGAGCACCACTTCGGGAGCCCAGGAGAGGGAACAAATGGTGGTGGCGGCAAGCCCTGCCCTCAGCTCCCTGCCCCAAGCTCCTTTGCTCTAGAGTCACACCACAGCAGCGGTGCAATCTCTCCATTGTCTTCTATGACCCCATTGAATACAATGGAAAGATTGCACTGCCGCTGTGGCATGACGCCAGAGAGAAGGGGTTTAAGCTTTAAACCCCTTCTCTCTTTGACCTTGGCAGGCCAGCTGGGGAAGCAAAAAGGGGGGGGCATCTTCAAAAGCATCCCCTTTCCCAGCTGCCCTTCCAAGGTGGGCTGGGGGGGGAAGAGAAGAGAGAAGAGCTGAGCTGAGCTGAGCTGAGACCCAGCTGAGCTCTGAGCAGGAGCAAGAGACAGAGCTGCTAGAGGGGTGAGTGTTTTTTTACTTGCTTTCAGCTGAGGGATTCAGCTGAGGATATTGTGTGGGAGGACTGTGTTTGGGAGTGTGTGAAAGTGATTAGAGTTGTTGCATAGTCCTGGCTGCTTGAGAGAGAGCGAGGAAGGGGCATTGTTTGACTGTGATTGACTGTAATTCAGTATTTAAGAAAGCACCTTGCCAGAGGCATGAGCCTCTGGCACGAGCCGAAGGGCGAGCTAAAGGGCTCTTTGCCTAGGGACTCTTAGACTAGGGGCTCTGTAAGAAGCCCAAGAAGAGCCAGAAAGCCAAGGCCCTAGGCTCTTTGTCTTCCCCGTAAGGTAAGTTGACTTCAACAAGAAAAACCACATAAATACAAAGGGTTTTAAAAGGGGGATTATATTTACTTATTTTAAAAGAATTATGAAGCCAGAATGCCAGCAGGGGGTTGGGGGCTATCTAGTGTTTTGCACAGAGTGTCATATATATGACTATCTGCCCACTGGACAGAAGTCTTGGGTGTGTGCTGGGTGCAAGGAGCTCCTGGATCTCAGGGAATGTGTTTGCTTCCTTGTGGCCAAGGTGGCTGACCTGGAGA
>NW_015164716.1:431997-469137 GCF_001447785.1 Gekko japonicus | reverse complement strand
AGGTTCGCCACCACTGCTCTAGAGTCTCTTGTCCACATATGTAGGAAAAAACAAGAATCCGATACTTAAAGACTGGGGGAAAATGTGGCAGGCGATGAGCTTTCGTGAGTCACTGCAGTGTTCCCTCTAAGCTGAGTTAGTGTGAGCTAGCTCACAGTCTTAGCCTCCGGCTCACACATTTTTGTCTCCGCTCAGGAAGGATGGCTCCAGAGCACATTAATTTATGCAGCAGCCAAATCGCTCGCTCACAACTTTAATGCCAGCAGCTCACAAAGAAGAATTTTTGCTCACAAGACTCCACAGCTTAGAGGGAACATTGCTCAAGTGGCACAGCTACCCATCTCCATCCATTGTCCACACAAGAAAATCCAGAACTGAATTATTACTACAGTGCAAGGACAGTTAAGGATCCAACAATGTCTGGCTGGCTCCAGTCCAAAACTGCTTTGCACATGCAGAGGGGCTCTTTGCAGGCTCTGCAGAGCTCAAGGAACTGGACGAGATTCCAAGATGTTAAAAAAGGAGGTGGAAGCCAAATTGTGTACTGGTGGGACAACAGCCGCTGCAGTGACTACTTGCTTCCATGTACATATCCTCTACTATGGAAAACCCAGGGGGTACAGCCACGGCTCAGCTCTAGGGCATCTGCTTTGCATGCTGACACCCCCAAGTTCAGTTCCTGACATCTCCCGGTAAAGGGCAGGTCGCAGATAACCCGCAAGACCTCTGTCTCAGACCCTGACGAGGTACTGCCAATCAGAGTAGACAATACTGACTGTGACGGACCGAGGGTCTGATCCAGTATAAAGCCGCTTTTTGTGTTCAGATGCATTCTCGGGCCAGCCATCACTAACCAGCGATCGGAAAGGCTTCTGCTATCCCCTCTGCCCCAAGATGGCCCACCAGAGCTTGGTAGGTTCCACCTCCTGACTGGCCCAGGATTCAGCCGGATTCCAGAATTACTGAACTCAAACGCCGGTCAGCCTGGATGGCCATTCATGTGCTTCAGACAGCCGCCGCCATGCCCCTTCTTCTGCCGTCTTCCCTCCAGCTTCTGGCCCATCATTCATAAATGAATGGAATGAGTGGTGGGTGTGTTGCAAGATGCAAGGATACTGGAAGATGGTCCGGAAGGTAATCCAAGAAATTATGGGGGGAAATGTAGCGTTAAAACCCGAAAAATACCTGCTAAATATGATTCCGAAAGGTTATAATAAGCAAGAATCATATATAATAGGATACATTATAACAGCTGTCAGACTGCTATTAGCCCAAAAATGGAAATCCGAAGTTATACCCATGAGGGAAGAACTAATAGATAAGATATTGGAACTAGCCAGAATGGACGACTTAAGTTTAATGCTACAGAATAAGAATGAAAAGGTACATGAAAAGAGATGGGAAAAGGTGTATAAGTGGATAGAAGAAACGTCAAGAAGTTAGTATCCCAGTAAGGTATATAAAAATTAAGAGAGGAATGACTCTGATATGTATGTAAGATGTGTAGATGAAATGTATAAATATTTATGTGGAAACGAAATAAAAAATTCTATTTAAAAAAAAGAGAAATGAATGAAATGAGGGCCACAGTTTTAATGGGTAGTCTGGGAACCAAGGAAGTGCTGTTGTTGCTTTTCTGGAAAGGCAAAGCTATACGTTAAGAGCACCTGGAGATTTTCCTAAACCCACCTTCACAACAAAACTCTGTCACATATATCCAAGTTCACTTGGATGTGGGGCTTCAAGTGCAACGGCCGCCCCTCTTCTGCTGCCCTCGCAGTCTCCACCAGCCCGCCCGCCAGGGTGCTTTTCTGTAGCCTCTCCGTTTCCCAGATGATTAAATGCTTTGGTCGGCCATTTCTCAAGGCCTACGCTACTAAGCATCTTAAATAAGGAAGCAGATGATCAAAAGTCTGACTCAGGGCATTTCACGCCAGATGTTTATGCAACAATCACAGCTGGACTCTCTACAGTACTCCCCCCCTCCCAACAATCTCATTCCATTTGAACTCAAAATTAGATGTGGGAAAGCTAAGGCAGTTCAAACGTTTAAGTCCTGATATTTCTGCTGCCAAAGGGATTACTAAAAATTGTGCACAGTGGCCGCTTTCGACCCACTTGATCTCGTTCCTCTGATTTTAATCAGACTTGGAAAAAACTTATCACGAAATCACTCGATAAGGTCCGCCAGTGCACATGAGTGATGCTGCCTTTTCACCCAGTCAGGGTCACAAATAGGTGGCAGAACAAAGAATGAGGCTCCTTAATGCCATTTGCATTCATTTCTAATTTATTAATTTGCCATTCATTGTTTTATCATTTTTACTGTCTGATAGTTTTATGTTGTAAACCGCCCTGAGCCCACTTGTGGGGCAGGGCGGGGTATAAATTAAATAAATAACTATGGCTGCGGTCAAACGGAGCATTAGCCACGCTACAGAGACTGATGATAGGCGGATTTTCCGGGCGCTATCACACCGCAACATCTGGGAAGCGTAGAGCTCCCGTGGCGAACCCGAGGCTTCCCACCGAAGATGCTGAGTAAAAAACTAGTACCTCCGAGGTACTAGTTTCCGGAAACCCCGGGGCAAGGGCTGGCGTCTGATCACATTTCCAGTGGTAGTCCATGGCATCCGGCGCCCGCCCATGTCCCGTCGCAAACAGGTTTTTTTTCCAAGTCTCCACAGGATGCGCACAAACACCCAACGGCGCATGCGCACAAACAGGAAAGTGAAAATCCCGTTGCTCCGCAGAATCGCGCATGCTGTTGGTGTGATCGTGCCGCGCCACTTCTTTGCCACGCTGCAGGATCGTCGTGTGATCGCCACCTCGCCCCTAACCACGAGACCTCAACGGGACGTGTGATCGGGTGGCCGTGCGTTATTTTGCTCCAGGCCAAACTTCCACGCTTCCCCCCCGCATTTTCCGGCCCGTGTGACCGGGACCTGTAATGATAATAATAGTGTTTTTATTTATTACCAGGTTTCCGCATCCTTTTCCTACCCACATGAGACCACTCTCCTGTGTGGAGAATCTGGCCAGTAGCATCAGAGCTTTGGGAGGGAGGAAACAGGGGTCCCTGTGTGAGCCTAACATGCCATGAAATCCCAGTCGACCCCAGCAAGGGGCTTTCAAGGCAAGTGGTCAAGCAGAGGTGGTTGGCCATTTTGCCTTCCTCTGCAGAGCCTTCCTTGGTGGTCTCCCTTCCAAGTACCGACCCTGCTGAGCGTCCAAGATCTGAACAGATCAGGTGACACCAGGCTGCCTTCCCTCCCAGGGGTAGGGTTGCCAAGTCGAATCTCCTTACTGGCGGGGGAGCGTCGCCGGGCTCTGGGAGCTCTCCTCCGACGCGAGTGTGCACGCCGCCAGCACGTCCCAGAAGTGACGCATGACGTCGATCACATTGGGGGCGTGGCCCCGACCGCCCTCCCCTCGCCCCCACTTGGCAGCCCTACCCAGGGGCCATTAGGCACTGTTTTCCCCCATGAGGTAAGCGTTCCCTCAATAGGTCTTGCAGAAGCTGGGGCACACAGGCCAATGACTAGATTCCAGTTATCTCAGCTTGCTTTAGTCACCCCGTTTGGCAAGCCCTCTGTCTTGAGGGAGGGGGTGCTGTATGTGGCGGCATGCATGAAACTACTGAGTCAATGTGACTGAGCCGCCACCACACCCAGCAACTCAATGTAGAGGGAAATATGTGACATAAACCCCATGCATCCAGAGATGAGGATTCTAGTTTATCAATAGTTGAGATGGTTTCAGAGGGTCAGTAGAAGAGCCAGCAGCACCTGACAGACCAACCAGTTTTTCTGGATGTAAACGTCCGAGAGCCAACGCTCCCTTCTGATGATGGGACTATCGGCTCTCAAAATTACATACCCCAAAGCCTGGCTGGTCTCCTTCTGGACTTGGATCTAGCTCACTGAGTTAGAAATGAACTTCTCGGGCTGAAGCTCAGCCTTAGAAGCAAGTGGAGGACCCCAAGAAGAGAGGGAGGAATATATATGAAATGTACATGGAATTTCCCGGGGGGGGGGGGGGGGTTTAATCCCCTAGAGTTCTGGTATTCCACTTCTAGAATACTGTTCTGGAGGGCCTGTAATGCATGCCACTGTTTTTTGCGGTACTATTGTGTGTTTAGTGCCCGTTCCGGGCCGTTCCGGGCCGTTCCGGAGGCATTTTGGCCCAGAAAGGGTTAATAAAAGAGTGAGAGTTCTGGTTTTCCACTTCTAGAATATTGTTCTTGAGGGCCTGTAATGGATGCCACTGTTTTTTGCAGTACTATTGTGTGTTTAATGCCCGTTCCAGGCCGTTCCGGCCCGTTCCGGCTTTTACCCTGTCCCCAAATATTCATATATATTTTTTCCTTGCGAGGACTTTGTCAGATAGGATCTCATCAGAAATACAAAGTGTAATGTATTCAATAGCTGCCATTGAATGCATGATGTATGTGAAACATCTAATTGACTTGCCATGTTGAGCTTCGTCCTGGGCTAGGATCCTAATCCATCCAATCGCATGGCTAGCTCAGGAAGCACCTAGCCAATCACCTTACAGCAAGCTCCCTGAGCGGGAACGTCCATGATTGGTCCTTATCTGAACAACCATATTAGTTGGTATTTGTACAGTGGGCGTGGCTACATTAGCCGGGAGAGTTTAAAAGCAGGACAGCTGCAATGTAAAAGCTGAACTGTTCTGTTCTGGCTACCAGATGTTGGTCTGTGTTGGAGTTGTGTTCAAGTTGTAGAATAAAGTTGTGTTCTTGCTGAATCACTCTCTGACTTCTTTGTTAAGCGAGCGACTTAACACAAAGGACTGTGGACTCCTCAGGAGGTTTAGCTGCCTTCAGCTTTCCTGGGTGAAACATTTACCGAGTAGTAACTTATCAGGGAGCAGACACACGGAGCAATCCCAATCAGGTCTACTCAAAAGTAAATCTCACTGAGGATTTACTCCCAATTACATGCACAGCCATCACCACTGAGCTGGTGGCCTGTCTGAAGAGCAAGCAGCGAGGCCTGCACGGGCGCAAAAACTGTCCTTGCTGCAGGAGGATTCAAAAGACCAGTTTGCCCAGCGGTCAGAGGCTCCCTTCGCACACATGGCAGTCCAGGACCGAGTTACACCCTTGACTTCAATGGGTGTACAAGAACATACCTATGCTTAGCACTGCACGAATGGCTGGCATCTCTTTGGCTGCGGTCCTAAGGACATATGCCTGGGAGTCAGCCCGCCCCTTGGACTACAACGGGGCTTACTTCCAAGTATACCTGCCTAGAATTACTCCCTCAGACAATTAATCTGGCATCCCAAGAGTGCCAGAGAAGGGACAATGCTCGTGTTTTCGTTCTATGTTTGCACCTGTTTATCTTGGCCGCTCTCACCCTTGGGAACTTCATGCCCATTTAAACATATTTGTCCCAGTGTGGATTGTTCCTGCCAGGAGGGGGTGGGGGAGGGAGAGGGGGAGGGAAACCAATTTTCCAGTGGAATAAAAATAATTTCTTTCACCCATTTACACACAATGGATTAAATAAGAGCCAGGAGCACCGCCCTGGGCTATGAAATGATTAAAGGTGGAGCTGGCGATGGGAAAAAGCATTCGGGCCAGTTGCCTGCCCATCTCTGCCTTGTACCTCCACAGTTGAGTTTATGTAACAAGATAGTCGAGTCCAATTAAAAGTGGCGGAAAAGGGGGAAGGAGACAAAATGGCACTGCTGAGGGTTTTAGTCCTCATGTGAGGTGCACAATACATTTCCCAGGGGCCATTATAAACATTCAGGCTGCCCATCCTTTCCACACAATGGTCTCCTTTCATGCCGCAGATTCTTTCAGCCATATTTTCCACACATACGGAGGAGGAAGATGGAGAGGGAGAGGGACAGAGACGTGTCAGATAGGAGGGGCCGAGAGATTGTTTTCTTTCTTTCGAGGACTGTTCTTGAGAGAACAGCTCTGAGAGAGCCATGACAGCTCTGAGAGAGCCAGAGGCACCAACTGATGACTGCTCAGGTCTGGCCAGGGAGGTATCAGGCCTCTCTGTTACCTGCTGCTGGCCCCAGCTGCACTAGCCACTAGCCTGGTTGGGTGAACTCTTTGAACACTGGTCCCATGTGCCAAAAAAAAGAGAGAGAAGGGTCTCGCATGCCACTCTTCGGCATGCATGGCAACGGGTGCCTGCCCCTTTGCTCATCCCAAGCTCCTGAGACAAGACAAGAAAGCTAGCATCAAATCATGGCTTCAAATAGGTGCCCAGATTTTGGGTATCTACTGCTACCAACCTCTCCTAGGTTAGATCCATCCAGCTTTTTCCCTTGGTGAAAACGGTGTCCCCCTTTGACCACCAAAAAGTCCACGCTGGGGGGTCATGGGGACCAGCATGGAGAAAAGCCAAGCAGGATGGGGGATGTAGCAAGGAGGGGAATCGGGCAAGATCCATTGGAAAAGCTGGCTGGGTTCCACCCTCTGCCTTTAGCATCGCCAAGACTGCATGCTTGCTGGCACTCACTGCTGCCATGTTTCAAGTCCAGCTGAACCAAAACCACTCTGTCAGCATTCCAGCTGGGCCAAGGGAGAAAACCCTAACCCTTTCCAGCCATTTCTTCAGCAGTCCCCACAAAAATAACCCCATCCCTTTACATTGCTGTCTCTGGCTCTCTGTGATGTCACCACCTACCCGAACATGACTGGCTAGGTACCCATGTGACATCATTCCATTCATTATCAATGGTTAGGTGGTGGGGTCACCTGGGAGAATATTTGAGAAAGGACATAAAAGACAACCAGGGACAAAGCAGGGCTAAACAAGATAAACAAAAGTAAGAGCCACGCAGTCTAAATACAGAGAAGCAAAATGTCCTCTTTGCCACAATTTCTAGCTCCTAGGTATGTGCGCCAGTATAGAGCTTTTGTGGAACATGTAATTTCTTGGATGAGGCCAAGAGTCCACAAATATTTTCATTCCGAAAAGCATACTGCAGATTTCCAACAAGCAAGCGAAAGCTGGTGTGAAGGTTAAGCAAATACCACATCTACTTCTGGGACAAAAAGAATACAGGTCCAGCTAGTTGTGTAATGCTATATATCTACAGAAAGAACTGCTCTGAAACCGGGGAGCTATCATTTGAGAAGTCTGCCCACAATGAGAGCTGACTGGGCAAAGGTGTTTGCATTGCCAAATGTTCAGCCTATTCAAACAACTGAAAAGCACGGAGAAGTCATTTCCTTCTTGCACCAAGTTCGGCTTCCAAAACACCTGGGGCCACATCTAGCAAATTTTAACATAAAGCTTCATTTTCAATAAACCTGCTTCTCCATGGACCACGTGCAAATACATTTCTTCTGTCCAAATAGAATAAGTACGTACTGTTGCTGCCATTTTAAATTATACTATTACAGACAGACAGACCAGGCCAAATGAGATTTTATTCCAACCAAGGTTTTAAGAATAAGCAATTAAACATCTGAAATAAAATGTCTGAGAGTACTGTGTTGGGCCTGCTTTTCCATGAATTCTTTGGAACATGAGTGGCAGAGAAGTATTTTGTTGCTGTATATTCTTCTTACGTGATACAGACTCAGCTGATTATTCCTGGAAAAATGTGGAAATCACTTGCCAGCCAACCATGACTAAAATAACGGGAGGGAATGGATCTCCTTAAGGAGGCGGAAGTCATTTTGAAAAAAAGTTGTTAGCTCTTAGCTTAAATCCTGCTCATCCCTTATTTGCACTTACATGGCCAATTTTCTGTCCCCTCCCCCAGCAGTGCAATATGTGTTGCCTGCTCTCCAACCTACCCTCCTTTCTTCACAGAGGCTATTCCCCACCACCACCGCTGCCACCATGTTCTTCCCTTGGAAGGCCCAAATGACAGCAATCCCTGCCCCTACCCTCGATGTTGATTCTCAAGGTGTTATTTTTCATGTGATAAAATCTTCACCTACTAACTTGACAACATCCATTCCATTTGATAAAGCAATTTGTAAAACGTGGATAAATGGAGAAACCGCCCTTACACTAGGGATAAGCAGTGGACACATGGACGTCAGGTGCTTTCACACACACTAAATAACTGCACTTCCAATCCACTTTCACTGCGCTTTGCAACTGGATTTTACTGTGTGAAATGGCAAAACCCACTTACAGATGGTTGCTGAAGTGGATTGAAACCGCATTATTTAGCATGTGTGAAAGCACCTTAGTATCCCTGTTCACATTCCGGTGAATGCATGCAGATCCTGCGTTTATGTGCACACATCTGTCTGTAAGGAAGACCCGACATGCATTCACTTCACAAAGGAAACCAGGGACCAACACCTGGATATATGTGTGCCTCCTCTACCTCCCCTCTGGCAGCCTCATTTGCCGCCCACTGTCATTCTGAACACAACAATGTATCACTTCCAGGGAAATCTTGGAAGTGACACAGGGTAGCTCTGGAAATTCCTAGACCTATCCTAGGTCACTTCCAGGTTTTCCCTGGAAATGACATCGTGACATGGTGAATGCCACTCACTGGCACATTTCCCCACCCCATTCCCCAACCCTCCGGCTAGGCCTGGCATCCCTACTGTGCGTCGAACACACGGATGGGTCATTTGCTTGGAGCTCCTGTCTGCACTCAGTCAGTGGCTCTCCAATGTCTCAAGCAGAGGTCTCTCATGTAATGTATTGGAAATCGCTTACATGAACATCATGACATGGTGAATGCCACTCACTGGCACATTTCCCCGCCCCCAACCCTCCGGCTAGGCCTGGCATCCCTACTGTGTGTCGAACACACGGATGGGTCATTTGCTTGGAGCTCCTGTCTGCACTCAGACAGTCAGTGGCTCTCCAGCGTCTCAAGCAGAGGTCTCTCACATCACCAGCTACCAGTCCCTGCAACGGGAGGGGCCAGGGACTGAACCTGGGACCTTCTGCATGCCAAGCAGGCCCCTAATAACAATTACACTAACAATATTAGAAGTGCTTCCATTTACACATCAAAAGCATAGGGGACAATCAGAATCTGGCAGGCAGAACACTTGCAGTTAACGTATTCCATACTGTGGACCTGCACAGTGATCCAGAGCCTGAAACAATGCAGCAGCCCATGACAGATGGAACTTGGTATGTGCAAGAGGTCCTCTCCTGTGTTCTTGGCATCTCGCATCCTGGTCTACAACACTGAATTGTAAAGTAGAAGACTGGGGGTGGAGGGGGCACATGGGTAAAACGAACTGGCATAAAACCATTAGGGGGCTGAGGTCCCATTCATTTTAGCAGGAATCGTGCAGGATTGCAGGATATGTTTCCGTGGTCTCCCTTTTCTGAGTATTCATACACGGGCAAGTATAAAACCACAGCAACATAGGAGATATGTATTAGTGCCAAAGAATTTACATTGTTTGTTTTAATTATATGTGCCAGCATAATTTTTTGTTCAGCATAATTGGATATGGAAATCAGCACTCTGTCTTTTAGTATTGTATTTAACCAGTTCCTGTTTGGGACCAAGCCAACGGAATGAAATGTGCTCACCTCTACCTGGGGGCAAGATTTACCATTCTTCCTTTGGTTTGTTTATTTCAGTCCCTCTGAAGCAGGTGGGAAGAGGGGCATTCACTGTCACTTCATCCAGTTACAGAGGATATACTCTAATTGGGCATGGTGAAAATGTGCCCAGCAGTTCAAGAGCACCTGAAATAATTGTGCTGCTGCCTGGACTCACATTATTACAACCTGAACCAGCAAAGCGCCCCCTGCCCCAAGGACCTTAATGACTGTGCTGGCCAATGTTCCCTCTAAGTTGTGGAGTCCTGTGAGCAAAAATTCTACTTTGTGAGCTACTGGCATTAAAGTTGTGAGCGAGCGATTTGGCTACTGCATAAATTACTTTGCTCTGGAGCCATCCTTCCTGAGCGAAGGCAAAAATGTGTGAGCCGGAGGCTAACGAATTGTTAGCTAGCTCACACTAACTCAGCTTAGAGGGAACACTGGTGCTGGCAAAGGAAGCCTCCTGACTTGAATGTGACTGCTAGGCAGGCAATTTTGGAAAGTGTTTTAACAGCTACTGGAGTTTGGGTTATTTGCAACCGTGCTGTTAGTGGTTTCATATACTAGAAAAAATGCACTGGTGTGAGTTTTGTGGAATAGACCATTTTGGTTTCTGTAAGCATCCATGTGCCAAGCAGGGCAGAGCTGACCCTGGAGTGAACTGGCCATCAGACCTCGGAGGAAAAGACCTGCGCTTGGGCATTCACTACTGCACTGGAATGATTCGGTATTCTTACTCCCTCGGATCATGACAGCTTGGAACGTTTTAATTTTTTCCCCACAAGGAGTTCACGGCAGCATCAACAGAGCTGACTGCCCAATGCACGCCAAAGCAAGTCCCCCCTCCCCAAAAAATGCAAAGCCAGGTGGGATTTTCTGCACCAATTCCACCCTTTGGGCCATGGCACCAATCGATGGTCTTGCCAATCTTCTGGTCTGAAGACTGGACTAAGGAAAATTAGGTGAGAGTCAGATCAGCACTGTCCATGTAGGACTTCAGGCAGCTGAGAGATCAGCACTGTCCATGTAGGACTTCAGCGGCACTTGAATGAACACGGACATGACATCGGAGAAATCCTCCACTTGGAAGCAATCAAGAAATGGCTGCTTGGCTGATCAAAGCCTTAATAAACCATCTTAAGGCGCCATCTTGGGGTCCCATGTGCTTCATACTGAAACAACAGCAGAATGCAAACACTCCAAATGGAAAATAAAACCCCACATATTAAATGGGGTCTAACTGCACCTTACGGACATAATCTAGCCCCAAATTAAGCATTCTTGAGTCTCAACTGATCTTGGTTTTTAAAAAGTGAAGCATAGCTTCCTTTCACTGAAATCTACTGGACACATCAAAGATGACCATACTTGAAATATTTAAGAGTGTACAGGAATACATAAATACTTCAGAGTTCTAGACTAGACTAAAGTATCCAATTTGTCCAATGGGAAGACATCAAATTGCTGTATTGAATCCCATTATGTTGTTCTGCAGAATCTTACATCTTATTTAGATGCAAGCAGCTTAAATCTGCTCCATGCTATGCGGTCCTGGGATAGGCTCGGCCATGTGTACTCCACAAACACAAGGCAAGACGGATTCATGGCACGCACACATGAGCATGTGCCAGCCCACCATCATGCCGCATGTTTACAGAATACAGAGAGAACACCCTCAGCCGTGGGTCAACCCTTAAGGAGCTGATATGGAATTTAATTTTAGCCAGAGATACCTGAGGTAAAAAAAAAAAAATGCCCCGCCCCCACCTGCCACAGAGATGAATTAATGCTTTGCTGGCTTTTAATGCAAACCCCCATCCATATGTGCCATCTTGAGGTGATCTACTGACAACCCCCACTGTAATTATAGAACAAGATATCCTGGGTTTTTAGGGGCGAGGGCAGGAGCCTATCCCTGATTAGAAACTTAACACTTGTCCATACAGAAATCCTGGCCACATGATGTTGAATTTATTATTTGTACCTCACTCTTCTCCCCATTCGAGACCCAAAGTAGCTTATCACCTTGTCCCCCCCCCTTCTCCACCTTATTCCCACAACAATCCTGTGAGGTAGGTTAGGCTGAGAGGATTAGGGTTGCCAATCCCCAGGTCCCAGCCGAGGTTTTCGTGGCTTCTGCCTGCTGGTGGTCAGCTGGCCGCCAGGGGAACCCTGCCCCCAAACAGTGACATCCCCGACGCCATGACATCCCTTCTGGGTGACGCCATCTTGTCAGGAACATTCTGAAATGCCCCTAAATCCCCCCACAAGCGCGACGAGGGGATCTGGCAACTCCAACAGGCCTCAGGTCACTACAAGCATGACGAGGGGACCTGGCAACTCCAACAGGCCTCAGGTCACTCAGCAAGTTCCACTGCACAGTGGGGGGGTTCAGACTCATTGGCCCCCAGTCCTGTTGTGGCACTCTAAACATGGTGTGACTCCAGCCCTCTGCTTGGTTAAAGAAATTATACAAATGATACAAAAATAAGCACGTCTGTACATCTACACATGGACTACAGAAAGCCTAGGCCCTGTCTGAGGTGTGTGTGGGGGAACGCAGTGTCCCAAAAGAGCAGAGGTATTGGGCAGGAAGAAGCTGACAAGACCAAAGTGGGATGACAAATGAATTTGTCTGTCCTCCGCAATTTATCACATGGAGATCCTCTCCTAAGGGTGATATTTATCACCTTTCGGCACCAGTGTAATACAGCCCAAGGTAAAAATCACAAAGGTGTTGACTGCATTTCCCTCTAGTGCTGCTTAGCATTACATTTATCACATCCAGCACTTAGAGAAGACTAAAATAGAATATATCAACATGGAGTAGAACAATTAAACTCATTTCCTGTTTCTTGGAGAGAACATGTGCTAAAATGCCCCAATCTCATTGTCTCTGTCCTCAAGGCACACAAGCAGTGTTCCCTCTAAGCTGAGTTAGTGTGAGCTAGCTCACAGTTTTTTAGCCTCTGGCTCACAGATTTTTGTCTTAGCTCAGGAAGGATGACTCCAGAACAAACTAATTCATGCAGTAGCCAAATCACTCACTCACAACGTTGATGTCTGTAGCTCATAAAGTAGAATTTTTGCTCACAAGACTCCACAGCTTAGAGGGAACATTGCACACAAGCCAGCCAATGTTTAGCTTCAGGCCACTGATTTCAAAGTGTGCCACTGAAATCAATGGAACTTAAAATCAGTTTGGCTGGATCATGCCCAGTAAGGGTAGAAGTTGTGTGTGTGTGTGTGTGTGTGTGTGTCTGTGTGTGTGTGTGTGTGTGTGTAAAGTGCCATCAAGTCACAGCTGACTTCTGGTGACCCCACTGAAGGGTTTTCAAGGCAGGTGTTTACACAGAGGTGGTTGGCCACTCCCTTCCTCTGCAAAGCCTTCCTTGGTGGTCTCCCGTCCAAGTACCGCCCCTGCTTCGCTTCCAAGATCAACCTATACAATATCCTTCCACATCCTAATCAGGATGCCAACATTACACAGTTTTAAATCCCATTTATTATGGAATTATTGAGATAATGCATGCTCTGAACACTTAAAACTGGCTGTCTGTATAAGTATTACAGATGTGTTGAAATCCACTGGCAGGAAAAATTACTAACTTCCGCCAGATTATGCCCTTATGCTTTCGACTCCATAAGCTAATAACCTGGCAGAGATCCCATTATCTTAAAATGACTTGGATCCAGCCTAGTTGACTTGTATGGAGTAGAACGTATCCCAGGTGCCTTGCAAGAACATTCAGACTTTTCCCTATAGTCCACTTTGACCTCTAAACTAATGTATGGAGGGGGGAATAGCATTGTACAATTCCTCTGGGGCTCGGGGCCTTTTCAGAGCCAATGGGGACGGAAAAACACATCCGCATCGCCTAGATGCCATCTGTTCCTTTAGGGAGCTGTTGAACATACCTGGCTGAGCTTTGTTTCAGAGTCAGCCTGCACAGCCTGAGTCACCAAACTGAACTCGACTGAACCAGCCAAGGGCAGTGGTCTGCTTGGAACCTGGCAACCCCTCTAGGTTGGCAGACTTCATCAGGAAAACTGGGACATGCACACATCTTCGGATCCTGAAGAAGTGCGGATGCACACGGAAGCTGACGCCCAGAATAAGACTTTGTTGGTCTTAAAGGTGCCCCCACTGGACTCAAACTTTGTTCTGCTGCTTCAGACCAACAGGGAGACCCATCTCTGAATCTATAACAGGGAAATGTTAAGTACATCGCAAGCCACTGTGAGTGGCTATGTTTGGTTTAGCAAGTTAACAGCACAGTGTACTGGTTCAGAGCATCGGATGAGCATCCGGAAAGGCAGGCTTCAGTCTCTGCTTTGCCACATAAACTTGCCGGGTGACTTGAGCCAGTCACTTTGTCTTGGCCTAAGATGCTGAACTGCAGGCTGTGGAAGGTCGGTAGTTCAGCAGTTCGAGACTCAGGTCTGCCACATGACAGAGTGAGTTCCCGTCTCTAGTTCCAGCTCCTGCCAACCTAGCAGTTCGAAAGCAAGAAATGGCAAGTAGATAAATAGGTACCACTTCAGTGGGAAGGTAACAGCGTTCCGTGCGCACTGGTGTTTAGTCATGCCGGCCACATGACCACGGAAATGTCTTCAGACAGCGCTGGCTCTTCGGCTTTGAGACGGAGATGAGCACCGCAACCCTAAAGTCGGATTCGACTGGCTTTCGAGCAAGGGAACCTTTACCTTTAACCTATCTCGCAGGGTTGTGGTGAGGGTGAAATGGAGGAGCGGAGGAGGGTTTTGCAAGGCACTTTGGGAGAAAAGCAGGATATAGATATCTAAATGGTTAAGTCGTACAAGCCTCCTTGGCGGTGTTAAGGAATGGTATGAGTTTCTTAACTGAACTAGGCTGGGAGGTCTAGTCACATCAAATACCTTAAGCTCTGACTGGGTCAGTGTTTCTGAGACAAGCAACTTGGCTCTTTTCCAGTGCAACAAATCATACCCTTTGCTGTGGCCTCATTCCCTTGAAATACCTCCTTTTTACATTTCCAGTTCCGACCTTCTCCCTTCTCCCCTGATTCTAGCGCCTGCTCTTTCGTGTAGTATTGGTTCCTTCCTTATCTCCAGAATTCCTAAATCTAGTTATCTGAGTTCTTCCTGATCCTCCACTGCATCGTTTAGGACAGATCTCCTGATTTTCAAACTTTAGCCTTCTATGCCACTGGTCAGCACCCGGCATAGTTGGAGAGCTATTTTAGAACAGTAGAGAAGGTTACAGGCTAAGGGACTACCCGCCACCACGAATGCCAAATCGGTTTGCCACCCAGTCCTACTGCCTGCCCTCTTTTATCTCCAGACTTGACCACTAAGGGGCCAAACGGATGACAGACTGGACCTGGGAACTCTTCCTGCCTGATATTTATTCCCATTTCCTCTGGTTTGCCACAGCCCTGATTCCTGAACAACAAACAGGTCACAGTTTAGCCCAGCTGAAAGCATTTTGGTTCCGTTCCGCACAGACATCGCTTCTGGCCACAACTCTGAAGCGATCATCCACCCTTCATGTCAGACTTTGCTTGCAGTGGGTTGGAGCCTGGGGTCGGGGCATCCTCCAGCTTTCACTGGGGCTGGGCTACAGGAAAGCCCCAGACATGAGAGGGGAGCTTGACCTCACAGTGGGCTCTCTGCTCTTTCTCTTCTCCAAGGCGACAGGAGCGGTCTGGCGCCTCCTCCCCACTTGCCCTGCTTCCTACCGTTTAAAGGATTTCATTTGGACAAGGCAGTCCTGGGCTCCTTTAAAACCCCACGAGAGAAGGCCTGTTCCTCTGGGAGTGAATGACAGAGATGGCTGGGTTCCCATCGCTGGCTTTGCCTTCCTCCTGCTCCTGTAGGGGGGGCTCTCCTCCAGCCCATGCTGGACTGAGAGGGGCAGCGATGCTGCTGGCTTAATCTGCGGGACAGCCTGCAGGCACGGCCCCATGGCCCAGCCCCCTCCCCCTCTCCGGGCTGCACAGCAGGTGTGGTCAGCCCAGGGGGTCTCCCATCCGGGACCCCCTGCGTTGCGGTCCACCTGGCTGCTCCTTGCCTGCTCATGGCCAGCAGGGCTTCCCCCAGGGGCTTTGCTGCAGCTGCTCCAGACTGCAGTAGGGCCTGCACTGCCGGCCTAGGAGCCTCCACAGGCCCAGGTAAGTTTAGGGGTGGGGGTCCACCCACTGGCACTTCCAACACTCAGGCCATCACTGATGTCAATGACACTGCGGATACCGTTTGTTCCCTAGCACGCTCCAAACCTGTGGTCTTCAGCCTGTTGAGAAGAACCCCCTGGTGGGTCCACAGAGCCCCCCATGTTGGGTCACAGGCCCCTTTAGAGCTTCCGTCTTTGTTGGTTTTTGGAACAAGCTGCATCTGAGTCCCAGGGGCTCAGGGGTCAGGGTACCCTGCTTCCTGCCTCTCCTCGCACACTCTCCATTGTATATCAGGAGGGGGTCCGAGGTCAGAAGGGGGACGCCATGGAGCCACGATGTTCCAATTACTCCATCGGCCCAACCCGGCGGTCCTGCTCCACAATTATGCAGTGGTGGTAGTGGCGGTAGTGGCGGCGGCGGCTCCTACTCAAAAGCCTGGCGGAAGAGCTCCGTCTTGCAGGCTCTGCGGAACTGTAAAAGGTCCCGCAGAGCCCTGATCTCCTCCGGGACCTCATTCCACCAGGTAGGAGCCGCCACTGAAAAGGACCTGGCCCTCATGGTAGCTAGCCTGGCCTCTTTAGGGCCCGGGGTCACCAGATGGAATTGTGACCCCGACCAAAGTGCGCTTTGGGGCCTATATGGGGAAAGGCGGTCCCTCAGGTATGCTTAAAAAAAACCCTCCCCCGTTTCACGTTCCGTTTGTTGGCTTGCTATCTAACCAGCAATACTTGCTCATGGTGAGTTCACACATGACAGCAACTCTAATGTTATCATCACAGGGCTACAGGCCACTCTCTCACAGAAACACTGTGGAAACACTATTAGAGCAAGTGGGTGCCTCCACACGGCTTGTGTATGCATCATGATTTCTCTGATGTTGCTGGCTTCTCGTTGAGCCATTATCATAGTGGAAACTTCAGTGCCGTTTCATGCTTCATCAAGATGGGGCTGCCAAAAACGTGCCCTGGCTATGAACATGGGGGCAACACAGCTGTCACTGTGGCAAGCAATCCCTCAAGGGTTATGGCCTAAAATGGATCGTGAACCACCAGCCTTTTACCTCAACATCTGACTGGGTACCACACTGGGGTCATAAGAACATAAGAGACGCCAATGCTGAATCAGGCCAATGGCCCGTCCAGTCCAACACTCTGTGTCACACAGTGGCCAACAATACCAGGTGCCATCAGGAGGTCCACCAGTGGGGCCAGGACACTAGAAGCCCCCCCCACTGTTGACACCCCCAAGCACCAAGAAGACAGAGTATCCCTTGCCCCAGAGCCCCTATCTATACCTTGTGGCTAATAGCCACTGATGGACCTCTGCTCCATAGGCTTATCTAATTCCCTTTTGAAGCTGTCCATGCTTGTAGCTGCCACCACTTCCGGTGGCAGTGGTCCTTCTTCGAAGCTGAGTTGATCATCTGAGTCCAGTCCTCCAGAGAACCTACATGTGACAGAATGGATTGGCCCCTGGTGTTGTCAGCCATAAGGAATGCGTGGGTTTTCTTTGGCTAAGAGTCCTTTCAGAAAAGAAGCTTCACACAAGGTTGTGCCGTCAAACTCAAGCCCTTGAAGACGATGACGGCTGACTGTGAAAACTGGCCTTCAGCACAAGAGCCTGGAGACACCACTAAGAGGAGACTTCACTGGAACAGGCCTTGTCAGTACTGGGCATTGTCCGGGCCAAGCGCCGAGTCGCCTTAAGAAGCCCTGCACTTGATAGTTGCCATCACTATCAATAATTTGTTTAGAAAGCAGTTTGTCCGGGAGACTGACTCATCTGGAGCAGTACATGACAGCTGAACTCCGAGTGACCTGGTAATTATTCAAATGCCCGTGAAAAGCTACTGTGCCTCACATTTTCTGGAGACGTGCGGGAGTCTTTATTCAAGGATCTATGAATAGAACTCCCAAACGCACGTCTGAGCCAACCACAGTGCATCAGTGTCCTCGCCAGACATCCCTGAGGGTAGCTTCCAAAACCACGCTGTGCCCATGCGGAGACAGAACTTTGGAAATAAGACCAGGCTTCCCGTGATGGTCTCCTTTAATCCATGAAGTCTTCAGTGATTGTGTTAGGACAGGCAAACACATCATGCCTGGGCCAAACTGAATCGTACCAGTGGTACTGTCACTCTTTTTCTTGGGTTTTTTTAAAGAGCTCGCTGAAAGGGATAAAAGAAGGAAAAAACAAGGCGGGAGCAGGAAGAAGCGCATGAGCTCAAAGATGACCCTCTCCAGTAGTCCTGTTATCATAATGGTTTGCCATCACATGTGAACCATGTTTCTGGATGCTGGCTGGCAACCCACCCTTGTGACGCAGCATTCAGATGAGCGAATGGACAAAATGGACAAAGCAAACTTCACAGTGTGCAGGCTGCCATGCCAGAAATATTATGTTAATCGACCCAGAGGTATACCGCTTATCTGTATTCACACAGCCCCAGGAGTGACATGGGGGGTCCCAATGAGAACTTCTATCCCATGTCATGCTATGTATTTTAAGACAGAGAAGGGTTCTTTCATGCAGGAGAGAACATGGAATGATACAGAAGACCCCAAGCCCCTTTGAAACCTCAAAGGAGAGGGCAGAGCCTTTGTCGTGATACAGCCATCCTGCTTAATTCTAGACCATCTGTTGGGAAGCGAACACACATGAACAGACAGACGGAGCTGCCTTATACTGCGTCAGATCTTTGGTCCATCATGAGCATCAGTATTGTCTACTCAGACTGGCAGCAGCTCTCCAGGGTCCTAGGATGACATCTTTCATGCCACCTGATTTCCAAATACCAAGCAGATGCTCTACTACTGACCCACAGCCCTTCCTCGGATGTAACAGGAAAACTCGGTTCAAGCTGTCCCATAGGAATCATACTCAACGTTTGCCCAATAAGCGGCACGTCAAGTCAAAATGGTAAGAGCCCCATTCCAGTGCCTGCGATGTATATAGCTCCCTTGGCCTTCAGGTGGATTTTGCCTCACTGAACTGGAGAACAGCCATCACAAGAGACTGAGAGACAGGTGAGAGTAAAAAACTGTCTCTGTGCACCGTGACCAAATTGGTTAGCCCTTCAGTGCTTTCCTCAGCTTCCCTCGTCTTTGATATTTGTGCTATCCATGTTTCAGGCTTACCACCCACAGTGTAACACATTAAATCCTACAGTGCCCCCTTCTTTGGTGATGCAGAAAATGTTGAGTTCTGTTCTGTGCCAAGAGGAAGGAGTGTCACTCTGTAGCGCGCGCGCACACACACACACACACACACACCCCTTCTGCCTCAGTGGTGACAAAATCCATTCGATACCTATGGAACTGTTCAGATTGCTGTAAGGGTACTGCCTGCGCCCAGAGCAGCCTGTTGCGAGAGAGGAACACAAGCAAGCACCTGACTAGGGGTGTGCCAATATATATATATTTTCAGCCCATTCGGATTCAGCCGAATTGGGCAGAATCAATTTCGGCTGGCATAAAGACTCCTGTATGTCAATTTCGGCAGTACATGCGCCAGCCGAATGTCAGTTTCAGCCCCATTATATCCTATGGGCCATTGAAGTCAATGGTGAAAACATAGGGTATATTCTGGGAGCTGGAGGGGAGGGGGTTGGAGGGAGAGGCTCCAAACTCACAGGTTCGCTGCCGGAGCCTCTCCCCAAGATACCAAACAAGTTTGAAGAACATTGGACCAGGGGGTCCAATTCTACGAGCCTTCAAATAGGTCGCCCCTATCCCCTCCATTGTTCTCTATGGTGGGAAAACAAGTTACTTTTTTCCCACCATAGAGAACAATGGTGGGGATAGGGGCAACCTGTTTGGGAGCCCATAGAATTGGACCCCCTGGTCCAATGTTCTTGAAACTTGGTTGGTGTCTTGGGGAGAGGCTCCAGCAGCTAACCTGTAAGTTTAGAGCCTCTTCCTCAAACCCACTCCCCTCCAGCCCCCAGAATATACCCTATGTTTTCCCCATTGACTTCAATGGCCCACAGGATATTATGGGGCCGAATTGCCGCCGAAATTTGGCAGAAATTCGGCGGCAAGCCGATTCAGATCAGAGAATCTGAATCGGCCTGCAGCAGCCCGAAAGGGGTCCAAATGGGCCATTTTCAGGGGTGCATTAGGTTCAGACAAGCCGAATGCACATCCCTACACCAGACCTTTATAACCACCAACTATTATTGCAATGACCTCAGGCCACAGCAAGTGTGTGACAAAACTGCCTGACCATTGAAACATTTTGATATGTTCGTGAAAGGCAGCCATGTTTGAAAACTAGGCATGCGATAGCCACACACTTTTGTGAGTTAGTAAAAAGGAAAAAAGCCCTATCTTATTCTCAGTTGCACCACAAACCTCCTACAAAACAGCTCCACTGAAGGATGCACCAAGGACTAAATTATGAATGTGAAAAATACAGATGACCTGTGGTTTTTATGCTTGTCTGTGAGGGGCAGTTTCTGCTCTGCCATTTTGTCTTGATGCACAAACTAGCTATACAGAAAAGATGGTGATGACTGGCACACTTGCCCCCAAATGCTAGGATAGCTCAATGAGGGAGGGAGGGGAGGGGGAGAGGGAGAGAGAGAGAGAGAAAAAGAGAGAGAGAGAGAAAGAGGGAGAGAGAGAAGGAAGGAAGGAAGGAAAGAAAGAAAGAAAGAAAGAAAGAAAGAAAGAAAGAAAGAAAGAAAGAAAGAAAGAAAGAAAGAAAGAAAGAAAGAAAGAAAGAAAGAAAGAGGTTTTTGGAAGTTTGGGGTGAATGGGGGCAAAAGTTATGAGGCGACTGGGAGCAGCCAATAAGCCCAACTACCAACTAGATAAACTGGGGCTCTGAGAAACATAACAAATGATTCTTTGTCTCGGGCACACTTGCACAGCTTGTGACTCGCTAAGCTGAATGCAGCCACCTTCTGCAAATCTTTGGAGTAATGGGAAATCATGTGCCAAAGCTCAGAGGAAGAAAAAGGGAGCAAAGGACTGAAGGTAACCCTTGCCATTCCTCACAAAGCTACACTCAGGCCTGTAAAGCCCCTCTGTGAGCATTTTGATTTCTGTCAGCCCTCATGGATACGAAACTGGTTCCTCTTGAAGGAGAACTGGTTAACCTTTGGAGGATATGCCTCCTGGATTTCAGCAGAGTGTCCTTCCAGCTCTCTGCCTGTGGTTTGAACATGGGATCCATACTTCTGTTATATAAGCTAAACTGTCAAGGGCATTTTTGAGCAGAGTATTTCCAACCTCAGTGCACGTTAGTGGGCGAAACGACCCATGAGGCCCTTTCCAGTTGTAATTCTAGGAATCTGCTAGAATCAGAGAAAGAGAGAAAGGAATAACTTTCAGGCTGTGTTGAATTACCCCAGCCACATGCTGGAAAATGTTAATATGGACATTCTCTTTAGACTTCTCTATCTGCCTTCCAATCAGAGAGGTGAGAGAGTCCCAGAGAAATACTGATGTTTAAGTCATTATACTTGCAAGAGCAAACAAATGCATTCTCTTATCATCTGGCAACAGTTTTCCTAGGAAAGTGCCATAAGAAGAAACCTTGTGATATTCAAATGGACAAATATTTATCCAGAACAGGATCCATAGCAGTGACCTTCTGTGGTGCAGCTATTGGGAGTACTAGACCAGGACTTGAGAGTCTTGAGTTCAAATTCCCCACTCTCTCATGGGAATTCACTGGGTGGTCTTGGGCCAGTCACTCCTCTCCTTCAGCCTAACCTACCTCATAGGTTGGTTGTAAAACGGAGGGACAGTATTTTAAGCCACTTTGGTTCCTATTGGAGAGGAAAATGGGATCAAAATATCCAAATTAATACACCATGTCTGTGCCCACAGGATCCGTTTTGTTGTTTTGTGCTTGGGCTTCACCTCACATTTTCTTATCATTGGCCACATGTACCGATGTACAAATGGAACCTGGAGTTCTCCCAAAATTATTACTGATCTCCAGGAACCATTTCTCCTGGAACAAATGGCAGCTTCGGAGGGTACATTCTACAGAATCACGTCACCACCAGGGTCCCTGTCCCCTCCCTAAATTCCACCTTCCCCAGGCACCTTCCCCCAATCTCCAGAAATTTCCCAAGCTGGAGTTGGCAACCCTAAAATGTACATTAATGTGCCTTATTTTCTTAGACCATCAAGCACAGAACCATCAGTCCTGACCAACAGCAGGTCTCCAAGGCCTTGCACTGACCCGGCTCTGGTATCTACTATCTTACATGGAGACTACCTTGGGCTTTCAAGATGCAAGCCATGTGCTCTGTCACAGGTGCACCGTCCTTTTGGTGTATCTGAACAATATTTCACCTAGATTCGTACACCTTTGGGATCCTACTGCCAAGTATTGGTCCACCTTCCAGAAGCTGGGGACTGAGGGGCAATCAACATTTGTTGAAGGCCTTGGGGGGGGGGGTCTGGCTGTCTGTTCAGTGGACAGTTGCAGAAATGTCTGGTGTAGACTAGGACTGAGAAACCCAGGGTAGGATCCTCACCCTGCTATGGAAGCTCACTGACTGATCTTGGGCAAGTCACACAAACTGACCTACTTCAGGGGGTTGTTGTGAAGATACACATGAAAACACACACAAACACACACACAAAGCTGCCTTATACTAAATCTGACCTGGTCCATCAAAGTCAATCTTGTCTACTAAGTCTTGCAGCGGCTCCCCAGTGTCTCAGGCAGAGGTCTTTCCCATCACCTCCTACCTGATCCTTTTAACTGGAGATTCAGGGGATTGAACCTGGGACCTTCTGCATGCCAAACAGATGCTCTGCCACTGAGCCACGGCCCCTCTTTACAGCTCTCCAGGGTCTCAGGCTGAGGTCTTTCCCATCACCTCCTACCTGATCCTTTTAACTGGGGATTCAGGGGATTGAACCTGGGACCTTCTGCATGCCAAGCAGATGCTCTACCACTGAGCCACAGCCCCTCTTTACAGCTCTCCAGGGTCTCAGGCAGAGGTCTTTCCCATCACCTCCTACCTGATCCTTTTAACTGGAGATTCAGGGGATTGAACCTGGGACTTTCTGCATGCCAAGCAGATGCTCTACCACTGAGCCACAGCCCCTCTTTACAGCTCTCCAGGGTCTCAGGCAGAGGTCTTTCCCATCACCTCCTACCTGATCCTTTTAACTGGAGATTCAGGGGATTGAACCTGGGACCTTCTGCATGCCAAGCAGATGCTCTACCACTGAGCCACAGCCCCTCTTTACAGCTCTCCAGGGTCTCAGGCGGAGGTCTTTCCCATCACCTCCTACCTGACCCTTTGAACTGGAGATGCCGGGGATTGAACCTGGGACCTTCTGCATGCCAAGCAGATGCTCTACCACTGAGCCACAGCCCCTCTTTACAGCTCTCCAGGGTCTCAGGCAGAGGTCTTTCCCATCACCTCCTACCTGATCCTTTTAACTGGAGATTCAGGGGATTGAACCTGGGACCTTCAGGGTCTCAGGCAGGGGATTGAACCTGGGACCTTCTGCATGCCAAGCAGATGCTCTGCCAGTGAGTCACAGCCCCTCCCCAAAATAAAATAAAAGGGAAGAGAACAATATAATACACTTTGAGTCCTCATGGGAGAGAAAGGTGAAGTATAAATTTAGAAACTGACTACACTAATTGTTGGTTGAAATCCAAAGAGCTACAGAGATACTAAGAGTTACAGACGTACTTTCCCAGTCTCTTGCATATTATAAACCTCTCAGAAAACAACTGGATGCAAGATCTGGTGCCTGCCTGGTGGAATTTCTGACTGTATTCCTTTGTGTGGGAAAACCCCACTCCTGTCTATCACACCGTACATAAACTGCTTATGAAATTCCTCTCGGTCTCAGAAAGCTTTGCTCCTTCAATGTGACAAGGAGGGGATTCTGTTTCTTAAAAAAAGCAAAAGCCCAAACCTCCCTGGTACATATGGAACTCGCTGAGCAGCTCTGTGAAGGCCGATCGTGGACTTGTCCTGCCATAGCTCCCAATGGCCTGTAGTATAGCTGGGAGAAAAGTGAAGCAATGGCTTTGAAGCCAGGAAAGGGTTCAGTGGCACAGCATGCAAAAACAACGTGACTTTATGACAGAAGAGAGATTCAGGCGGGGGCAGCCACGTTGGTCTGAAGCAACAGAACAAAGTTTTGAGTCCAGTGGCACCTTTAAGACAAACATAGTGTAATTCTGGGTATAAGCTTCCGTGTGCATGCACACTAGTGGCCCATCCAGTCTGTGCCACACAGTAGCTAAAACCCAGGTGCCATCAGGAGGTCCACCAGTGGGACCAGAACTCCAGAAGCCCTCCCACTGTTGCCCCCCCCCAAGCACCAAGAAGACAGAGCACCACTGTCCCAGACAGAGTGTTCCATCTGTACCTTGTGGCCAAGAGCCACAGGTGGACCTCTGCTCCAGATGTTCATCAAATCTCCTCTTGAAGCTGTCTGTGCTTGTAGCTGCCACCACTTCTTGTGGCAGTAAATTCCACCTGTTAATTACTTTTTGTATGAAGAAGTACTTCCTTTTATGGGTCTCCCAGATCTGACCCTGGCACTCGAGATGCCACACCACACTAGCTCCCTGCTTGTAAAATGGCTTAAATCCTGGCTTTCCTCTACAAAATGCTGGTTTCATCACCTTCTGTGTAGCTAGGGAGTGTGCAAAGGCCGTGGTGCTAAGAAACACACCAGGGTTATGCCAAGATTTCTCTGTTCATACCATTGTTAAGTGTGGTTAAGAAACCAACTTCAAGCCAAGGCTTCAAGATTACCCTGATGTAACATTGTTTGTAGTGCTGCTAACCCTTGGCTGGCAACCCCTAAGATACTGGGCGGGAGACTTGCCAAAATGGCATCCCATGACACCACAACATCACCTCCAGCCGCATAACCAGAAGTGAAATCACCATATCACGGGACACTCTAGGATTCCCCTGAAACTCTGTTATCATTCTCCATAGCATTTTGGAGAACTCTTGAGAGTGTCCCACGACAGGGGGACGTCACTTCTGATTACACAGCTCGAAGTGATGTCAGAGAGTGCTGTTTGGCCCCCTCCCATTTCCCACATTGCCCTATCAACCGGTGGTGAGGAGCCAAGGCAAAGGGTGGGAGGGTCGCCCTCCAAAACGGCCACCATAATTGTGAGTGGAGTGGTGCTAGTTTAATGAAGCCAAGGTCTTGTGTGATGTCTGAACCAAGCCAAAGTACATTTAAAAAAAAAAAAAAAAGGCAAGATTTGCTGCTGTCGATAAGGAGAGGAAGGGCATAAAAACTGGAACAAGGACTGCTGAGGGGGAGCTGGAGGATATCTGGAGGATTCCACGGCTTCTCCCAAAGATCCCTGGGAACTGCAGCTTGGCAAGAGAGCTGAGGAGTTTGAGAGATCCCTAACGAACCTTTGAGAACCACGATTCTGTCTCTGCGGAGCAGTTTACACCAGTTAAACCGCTTCGATCACTGGAGCTCCAGGGCAAGCACCCATGCTCTTCACCGTCAGAACGAATGGTTTGAAACAGAAAGGGAGCGGTATGATAAAAAAGACATAAATCATGATCATTTTAGCAGACACATGAATTGTTGACTGAAGCAAAATTTTGAAAGGAGGGAAGACCGGCAAGGAAGTCATAGCACTGGTCAGGACAGCTGCCAAGATTTTAAAGGGGGAGTTTTAACAACAGCAGAGCAAGCAAAAGGGCAGCTTTTTGGAGAAGCTGAGAAAAGTGAAGCGGAACTCACCAGGAGTCTCAAAACTACGGGGGGAGAACAGAAAGAGATGAACTGGAGATGCCACCAAAGTTCAGAGCTATGGGGAAGCGAGAGGGGGAGAGAGAATGAAGATGGAAGGCAAACAGAAAAGGAACACATTAAAATATATGCTGAGCGTTGGGTGGCAACAAGGCACCTAACAGGAAAACCAAGAGACAAAAGGCTAGACAATAGGGGAAGAACTTTTTTTCCTCTGGAACTCAAAGTTAATACCCTTTGAGATATGAGGGTGCCAATTGCAGAGAACAAGCAACAGGCAGTTTTACACCACTGGATTGTAAACAGAGGGTGCAAGAAGTTAACCATTTGCTTAAGACACCAGAATGGGGGGAGAATCAGTGTGCTGATTT
Source organism: Gekko japonicus (assembly GCF_001447785.1). Lineage (NCBI taxonomy): Eukaryota > Metazoa > Chordata > Lepidosauria > Squamata > Gekkonidae > Gekko > Gekko japonicus. The sequence goes on along the minus strand of NW_015164716.1, from coordinate 443,344 downwards.
GTTATGCAGACTGGGAGATGTAAATCCATCTACTGATCCAGTGGCAGTAGTCCCCTTAAGTAGGCTGAGAGAAAAGGGAGGGACAGAGGCAAGGTGCAGTGCAAGAACACCTAATATGCAAGTAAAATAGTCTTGTCATTTTGAAGGGCACAGTGATCGCTGTGAAAATCTGCTTGCCCAACAGTATGTTCAATCGCCAAGTTTTACAATGGGCTGTAAAAGATTACACCCGGGTTGTCCCAGTAGAGACAAAAGGCTAGACAATGGGGGAAGAACAAATTTTGAGTCCAGTGGCACCTTTAAGACCAGCAAAGGTTTATGCAAGGTACGAGCTTGAATAAAAATAGGGGAAGAAGATCCAGGAACAGAAAACAGTGGATGAGTTTTCAAGACACCCTTGGCCAGTTTTTTGCCAAATGAACCAATGAGAGAAAAGTAAGACTGTGGTGGGTAGACAGCTGAGATGCTGCTGAGCTCTAAAAGAGAAAATGATTTAAACGGCTCTGGGGTTGGCCCTGGAGCTCCAGTGATCGAAGGGGACAGGAGTCCAGGATCCCCTGACAGACGGGCCGAGAGGCCAGGGAGGCCTTGCTCAAAGCTCATCTCAGTCAAAGGCTTGGTAGCTGCGCTTGCCACCAGCCTGGAGAAAAAATAACGCCCTGAGGCCAGAGGCTTCATTGGGTGATGCTACTGACATCTCTGCCACACAAAAAGTGAGGCCAGGATATTTTTTTCCCCTCCCAGGTGTGGGCAATGCCGTTGGTGGGTGACTTCAGGTCAGAGTTGCCAGGTCCTCCCTGGCCACCAGCAGGGGACAGTGGGGTGGGGTGGGGTGGGCAGACCCAGGCTGGGGAACTTCTGGAGATTGAGGGACGGGGCCTGGAGAGGACACAGGGACCTCAGTGGGGCACGATGCCACGGAGTCCACCCTCCAGAGCATCCTCCAGGGGAACTGAGCCCTGTAGTCTGGAGAGGAGCTGAATTTCCAGGGGTCCCCAGGTCATCCCCACCTTAAGTCAGCCACTGCCTCTCGGCCTCCGCAGATGCACCAGGGGCGATGGTCTGCAGTGCAAAGCATCCCTGAAAGGCTTAAAGCCTAACCAGACCTTGCAAACTGCACGAGTTCACCATGGGAACCTGCGGCTATGCTGTGGCTGCTAGTTCCTGGGGGCAACTCATGAGTCAACTTGGAGCAGGGCTGGTTCCCCACAGAGCAAATGGGGCTCTCCCCACCACAGCCCCCTCCCCCCACCCGGGTTCGTTCAGCTGCCAAAAAATGGCACAGGGGACAAGGCAAAAATTCCTCCCTCTCCCAGGATCAGCAGCGGTCCTGATCCGAATCAAGCCCTGTTGCACGTTTACTCACAAGTTGCCACCAGGAACTAGCAGCTGCAGTATAGACACAGGCCCCCATTGAAGAACTTGGGCCATCTGTGCAATCCTAAACGGAGTTGCATCCTTCTAAGGCCACTGACTTCAATCGCCTTAGAAGGGTGCAACTCTGATTAGGACTAAAAAGCTATGGAGAGAATTGTGTGAAACAGTCTGAGCCTCTGGAAAGTATCATTTGCTGAAGTATCATTGCTGCCGTTGCCCTGGCAATGTGCATTGCTTTGCAGCAACCTTCTTTGCAGCCTTGGCTGGTTCCTGTCTGTGGCCTCTCTGTTCATGCAAGAGAATGAAGGCGGAGTTTCTAAGGCTGTGGCCCTCGCACTGAAAGGGGAGTCGGACCCCTTTCGGGCTGCTGCGGGCTGATTCAGATTCTCTGATCTGAATCGGCTTGTTGCCGAATTGACGCCGAATTTCGGCGGCAATTCACCCCCATTATATGCCATTGAAGTCAATGGGGAAAACATAGGGTATATTCTGGGAGCTGGAGGGGAGGGGGTTTGAGGGAGAGGCTCCACACTCGCAGGTTAGCTGCTGGAGCCTCTCCCCAAGATACCAACCAAGTTTCAAGAACATTGGACCAGGGGGTCCAATTCTATGGGGCCCCAAACAGGTTGCCCCTATCCCCTCCATTGTTCTCTATGGTGGGGGGAAAGTAACTTGTTTTCCCACCACAGAGTTACAATGGCGGGGATAGGGACAACCTGTTTGAGGGGCAGCCAGTTGCCAGGCTCTGCTCGGATCTCCAGCGCTTGAATGGCGGGGAGTGAGAAAAGACCGGGGCCGGGGAAATTGCCAAGGTGGCAGCATGAGAGAACGGCTCAGGCACACCGTACGCGTAGGGTGGCCAAATTGTTAGTTGGTATCTAGTACAAAAGCCTGAGGAGAGTTTTGATGGGCTTTCTTCCCCCAAGCATTACAGTTATGGAGGACTGTGTGAAAATCTATCGCCACTGTGAAGAAATTGTTCAGAAATCCCTGGGAGCACTGGGCAGGGCTTCACTATCCTGCACAATTTTTCCTGGGAGACCATTTCGTATACTATACAAAATACACCTTTCTACAGTTTTACCATAGGGAGAGAATTCCTAGAGAGAAGCAATCTCACTTCTGGATCTTCCCAGAAGTGACATCATGCCATCCCTGATGGCTGCTCCCCATGCCCCCCCCCCAGTCTCTCCTTGGTTTCCAGGCCAGGTCTGCCCAGCCCCTCTCTGGTACTGTTGCTGTCACAGACGAACCCTGATGGTCGGTGGTGGGGAAGGGCCATCAAGCTACCACTGACTTCCGGTGACCCCCGTGGGGTTTTCAAGGCAGGAGACGTTTGCTGTTGCCTGCCTCCACGGCACGACCCTAGTACTCCTTGGAGGTCTCCCATCCAAATACTAGACAGGGCCAACCCTGCTTCGCTTCTGAGATCTGACGAGATCGGGTAGCCACAGGTATCCCACAGGCATTTGCAACAAATGAAGAACACTCATACAAATAGTCCTGATTTGCAGAACCGTTCTTTTCTCCTCATAGGTTTTGTGAGTTATGCAAGATAGGTTTGACTGTGTTTGGGGTCTGTGTGTAAAAACTGTGTAAGCTCTCCTGAGAAAATAAATAGGGACTGAAATCCTCCAGCCTCACTGACTGAGGTCCCTGGGATTTATGCTCAGCAAGTGTGTTTAGGATTGCAGCCGTGTGATTTGCATGTGAGAGATGTGTTCCCATCCATCACACTTCATGTTCTACGGCTGCAACACTTCCTACGAATGAAAGAGTTTCTCTTTTGGTGTGTTTCACTCACTCCACAAAACCTACAGTTTGTTGCCGATTTCGTGAAATGAGATGTTTAGAGGCAATCGGCATTTGGAGCCACAAAAGAAATCTGTGGTATGTCAAAATCTTAAAACGCTGTAGGGGAGAGGTTAATCCTATGTATGCTTTCCATTCCTCAGGGCCACTTTTCCCCCTTCTCCTGCGGTATCTTGACAGCATTTCTTAATGCATTCAGCCTCCATTACGTTGCATATGGTTTCTATTTTCAAATCTCAGATGCTTTTATAAATTTGTTCCTTGACTTCATTCATTGTTGCCTAACAACTGCTTGTATTGACTGATGAGAAAAACGGTCCACCAGACCTCTCCCCCCCACCCCATCTTGCACATCTCAAATCATCTCAATAAACTAATCCAAAACAGCCATCCTCCGGGAAAGAGTGGTTGCCCGGGAAGGAGGGAGACATCTTCTCTCGTCTGCTCCTCTTCTTTACGTTTCCCTCCACAAAATGGAGTCAAACCGGAGAGAAAAGGCAGATACTAACTACGTTTGTCTTGTTAGGGAAGGAGGTGGACTGTTTTATTTCATTATCTCTGGGAAGGGGGGCAAACCCCTTAGGGTGGGGGGAGGGGTTTTCAACTGCACACCACATTAAAAACTGGGGATGGTTATATATTGGAAGCTGGGCAACTGCAATACCATCAAATGCTAGTCGGTGCGGTTGCCAACCTCCAGGTGGGACCTGGAGATCTCCTGGAATGACAACTGATTTCCAGACTACAGAGATCAGTTCCCCCTGGAGGAAATGGCTGCTTTGGAGGGTGTGTATGGACTCTGTGGAATTATACTCTGCCTGAGGTCTCTCCTCTCCCCAAATCTCCATGAATTTTCCAGCCTGGAGTTAGCAATCCTACTTGGCAAAACCTTACATAGACATACTAACAAATCCAATGAAGACAGCAGCTAAAGACAATGGCATAGCATGGCATAAATTCCCAGATGAGTGTGCCACAAGAGTGCTGTTCACATGCCACAGGAAATAAATGCTCCTTTGAGCCCAAAGCACCCACCCAGTGAGGAGGCCCATCTTCCTCATCACAACATTTCCCAGTTAACTTAGGTAGAGTCTGGGTAATTCTGGCTTGTATTTGCAGTGGAGTGACGTAGGGTTGCCAGGTCTGGGTTGGAAAATACCTGGAAACTTTGGGAGTGGATCCGGGAAAGGGCGGGGTTTGGGGAGGGGTGGGGCCTCAGCATGATACAGTGCCACAGAGTCCACCCTTGAAGCAGCCATTTTCTCCAAGGGAGCTAATCTCTGTCAGCTGGAGATCAGTTGTAAAAGCGGGAGATCCCCAGGCCCCACCTGGAGGCTGGCAACCCTAGAGTGATGGCATTCTTGAATCACGCCCATTGCAAATGGGCAGCTGAAAGTACCTGCCTGTTGCATTTCTGAGCAAATCACTGTTGGGTTTGCCTCGTTCCTGCCAAGAGAGATGTCTGCAGCAGCGCGGTCCTGAGCAGTGTTCCCTCTAAGCTGAGTTAGTGTGAGCTAGCTCACAGTTTTTTAGCCTCCAGCTCACAGATTTTTGTCTCAGCCCAGGAAGGAGGGCTCCAGAGCAGACTAATGTATGCAGCAGCCATATCGCTCACTCACAACTTTACTACCAGTGGCTCACAAAGTGGAATTTTTGCTCACAACACCCCACAGCTTAGAGGGAGCATTGGTCCTAAGCAGAGCTTTCCCTCTGCCCAGAAAATTGGCCAGTAGTCCAGAACTGGGACAAAAAAAATTATCGGATACCATCTTGGATCTTTTATTCTGAATTTAAATTTTTATTAAGTTGTATATTGAATTTTAATGTTTTGTATATTTTGTGCCATGGTGCCCCTTTGTACATCGCCCAGAGCTTGGCGTAAGCTGGGGCAGGGCCATTAATAAATTGAAATCATCATCAACAACAACCACCACCACCTTTTTCAAGTGTAAGAGTTTAATGTGACTCTGATTTTAATACTGGGGGGGGGGGTTGCGCTAAGGTATCACAGTTTTGACAGAGTTATCCACAGGGGTCATTTCGTAGGAAAGGAGCTAGGGGAACTCATTAGCATAACTCATTAGCATATGCCACACCCCCTGACATCAGGGGCCCGGCGGTGGACCTGCAAGGCCAGCAGGAGTGCGAGGAAGCCCCACCAAGGCCCTCCCTGGCCCCAGGCAGGCAGGGATGGGGAGAGGTGGGGAGGAAGCAACTTACCCTCCCTCTTCTCCTGCCTCCTCCTGGCTGAATGAGGGCCGGAAGCGGGGCGACCGGAAGCAGGGGGCGGGGCTTCGTCATGTGCCCCGCCCATCTGCACCTCACCCGGGGGGACTGCGTTCCCCCGCGTTCCCCCCCGAAATGACCTCTGGAAGTGATATATTTTGCAACCACCTGGTGAGGTGACCTACACCTACTCACCACCGCAAATCCATCTCCCAAAGCAGGTCTTTCCTGCCTTTTCCTGTCACACAGACACATCTCCAGGCCTTCTGCTCCGGGCACTATTCACTGCATCATGTGCTTTGGAATTCTTGCTCCCTTTATCCTCACAACAGTAAGCACTTTGCTAATCTCTTTCAGTTCTTCCAGCAGGGCTTAGTTCTTCTTAACTTGGCGACTGCACTGTGCCTACTGTTAAAGGCACTTCGTAAGTGACAGATATTTTAACACTTTACATAAGTGACAAATATTATTGTCAAGGCTACTCAGTGAGAATCATGAGTGGGGCTCCTTTCCCCAAGCCTGTTATTCTACACTGAACCACCGAGCAGGAAGTTGCCCACTGTACTTGAAGACTGCCTGCACTTCAACTTGTCTGCCATGTTCCATTTTCTTCCTTGTCTGATACCATGCACTCCGGTCTGGCCTCAGCCAACCTATCAGATTAGTCAGACATCCTCCCATCTTGGGAAGTTATACAGTCTGTGGCAGTATCAGCAGAAATACCTTCCCACTCCATGACCAGTTCTCAGTTCCTGTGCTGTCCACGTCCTTCCTCCATATTCCTAGCAGCTACTGCCCCCAGTGGCTTGGGGGACACAGACATCCTGCTTGGGGGACTCAGACATCCCTTGGGATAATGTAATTGCTTCTATATGTTACAATGGGGGTGAGGAGAACCTACTGGGAGGGATGCTGATTTTGGCATCACCCCATGGCAACTGTAATATGTGCCCCAAACTGGAGACTAGGTGGCTCCCTATTATATCAAAGAAGATGGATGGATAGATAGATAGATAGATGATGATAGATAGATAGATAGATAGATAGATAGATAGATAGATAGATAGATAGATAGATAGATAGATAGATAGATAGATAGATAGATAGATAGATAGATAGATAGATAGATAGATAGATAGATAGATAGATAGATAGATAGATAGATAGATAGATAGATAGATAGATAGATAGATAGATAGATAGATAGATAGATAGATAGATAGATAGATAGATAGATAGATAGATAGATAGATAGATAGATAGATAGATAGATAGATAGATAGATAGATAGATAGATAGATAGATAGATAGATAGATAGATAGATAGATAGATAGATAGATAGATAGATAGATAGATAGATAGATAGATAGATAGATAGATAGATAGATAGATAGATAGATAGATAGATAGATAGATAGATAGATAGATAGATAGATAGATAGATAGATAGATAGATAGATAGATAGATAGATAGATAGATAGATAGATAGATAGATAGATAGATAGATAGATAGATAGATAGATAGATAGATAGATAGATAGATAGATAGATAGATAGATAGATAGATAGATAGATAGATAGATAGATAGATAGATAGATAGATAGATAGATAGATAGATAGATAGATAGATAGATAGATAGATAGATAGATAGATAGATAGATAGATAGATAGATAGATAGATAGATAGATAGATGGATGGATGGATGGATGGATGGATGGGAGAGAGGGAGAGAGAGAGAAATACATACCTCATCAAAAGTTAAAGGGAAGAGAGAAGACTGAATCTGCAATAATTCCATCATTGGCTTAAGATCGTAGGTGACAGAATTAGAACCTAGGGCCATATTCAGGGACAACTTCTGAGTATGTAAAGCCTACCAGAAAAGGCAGATACTGAATCTGAAACCAAAGTGTAGGGGGTTCAAACTTCCTTGGACTCCCCAATCCCTAATTCCAGGTGTAGGCAGGCTAAGCCAAGTGATGTTCCCTATTTTTAAGAGGCATCCTATTGTTTATTCACTGATTCCAATGCAGAACAGAGGATCTGGAAGTTACTTTTGGGGTTGAACTCCCATTCAGATTAAAGATGTCCAAAGCTTACCTGTAGCTCTTAAAAACTGCTGTTGCGCTTGTTATCTCAAGCACTTCACAACGCTGTGGTGCAATCCTTATAGTAGAACACTGAGAGACCCACGGTACCAGGAATCCTTTGGTGGGCAGCTGGGAACTCAGAATGTTACCTGGCATCCTGCCCCCCCCATAGGACGGCTCAGACCTCTCTTATTTTGGAGCAATCCAGCTACCTGTTACCTTCATTTTCTGAAGCTTTGGTTTAAAAGTGGCTCATAAACGATATCACGTCACATGGGTATTTTCAGATGACATCAAGCCTAGGTGAGTTAATGCCCTCCATATGAGAGCGTGCCTTGCTGAGAACAGAAACCCCAGTACTATTCTCAGTGCTACGGTGCCGAGCGAACAGGTCCTCACGAGTCAGCCAAGATTCAATGTCTAGCAGTCGGTGACACTGCTCAGGGACAATCAAGGCTGCTAGTACACCACTCCAGAAAAACCCAAACGTTGCATTCTGTTTAAATGATGCAGATTGCATATATTTGCCTGAGTTGCAATGCAATATGCAGAAATCAAATATGTTGTCAAGAACGGGGGGGGGGGGAATACTCTTCTGTTTGCTTCCAGGAAACCCTGCCCAAAGATCAATACTTAGTGCCACACTAAGCGGAATGAGATGCTTGTCAGCTGACTGAAGGAAACAGGCTTAGAAGAGAGTAGCTCTGCTAAGGATTCTGCTGCTGCCGTGTTACACCCTTGGAAGCAAACTGACTTCAGTAGATGCGGAAGAGTATAACTGCTTAGGATCGCACTGTTCGTTTCTGAACTCCCCAGCGGCAACACTTGAACCAACTCGTCTTTGAAGGACACATAAGCTAGAAATATAATGAAATGAAAAGCTGGACCTTGACTAGGTGCTATTTTCCATATCAAAACCAAACCCATGGAATTAAGACTAGTCGCCCAGTCCGAAAGAAGTTCACTTGGAAGTAAGGCCCACTGATTTCAAAAGGATTTATTTCCAAGCCAAAAATGCTTGCAAGTGTGCTTTGGGCACGCTTCCATTTAGATGCAGGCCCCACACTGGAGCTTACTCCTGAGTAAACACAGGACCAAGATCCATGAGCAACCCAAAGCCGCATTTCCTGAGAATGAATCCCGCTTGAAGGCCAAGGGAGCCAGGGGGGGCCCCGTTTAGACCCCCACCAGTGCCAGGGAACCTTCCCGGTTCACACTCTCAACCTGGCCCACCTCACAGGTTGGTGGTGAAACTGAAATGGAGGGGATGAGACCAAGGTCAGAGACTGGAGCTCCTTGGAAATGGGTGGGGTGGGACAAAGATCTACTCCTGCCATGCCATGCCATGCCCTGCCCTGCCCTGCCGGCCTCTGCAGTCTACTTGCAGGCCAGTCTCAAACCCACCAAGACAAACTTCGGGTTGACATACTTGGGATACAACACTGTTTAAAAGGTAAACATTTTAAAAATAACATTTTAAAATAAAAAGAACAGAAGATGTTAACGTGCACTAGAGAGGACTGTAATGTCCTGAGCAAATACAAGCGTCTGTTTTCTACAAGATGTTCTTCTGAACACAGCTACACAAAATGTTCAGTTTACTGATCACATCAGCAGCCATGGAACCGCGACAAAGGCAGAAAAATGAAAGAAACTTTGGAAAAGCACATTCTATTTGTTGTTTCCAGGTGTACTTATTAACACAGTGCTATTTTTATAAATGGCAAAGATTACAGAGAATATGTGGCCCGAAAGGAACTAGAGAAGAGCTTCTATCAAAGTTACTCCCAAGACGTTTTAGTACAATTATCTTCCCCTCGCCCTTTACCATCACTGCTTAAACACATCAGATTTAGAGGAAGAACAAAAGGGGAAGCACACAAAAAATTCCAAGCCAGCCATGTCAGAGTCGTTTAACGTCATTTGAGCAACATTCTAATAGGATGTTATTACAGGACAATGTCTCCATTGGAGAAGGTTTTCACACAGCACTAACGGGTGCTGAGCTTCCCCAACTACTATTTCACTAACAAATTTCCTGAGTTACCCAATCAGCTGTTTTGACACATCAGCATGTGCCAAAGCAAATGTAGGGGGGGGGCATTGTCAGTGGTTTCCTGTAGGTAACCTGAGTGAGGAGTGTAGCCCTCTGCACCTGCGACCAGAACCCTCTGCAGGCAAGCCCCCCTGCTGGTTCTGCTTTCATTCCCTACCCCAGTCCATGCTCTTCTTCCAAAACTCTAGTTTCTGTCTCCTTTCCCAGTATCTAGACTCTAGATACTGGGAAAGGAGACAGAAACTCTAGACCATGGATACCTGTTGGGGGGGGGTGTGTGTGCCAGAACGACCTTTCCCATGATTCAGAGCAAATCACAGGTGTGTTCCAACACCCTGAAAGGCCACTGAGCCTGAGTTCTGGGTTTGTCAAAGGCATGGATCCCCTTTACTGTAAAAGGTAACTTGTCAAAAAAATAATCACAACAAATGCTTTAAAGTTTCACCACTTTGGGGGGGCGGGGAAGCAACATAACAGGCCTTTTCACCATGCTGGAAACCCTCTTCGTGCCCCACTACTAAAATGTCCCCTACTTCGACCCTCCCCCTGGACACGACCTAGTGGCTTCCAGAATGATTCTGGGGCTACTTTGTGATAACCTGTTGTCAACACCATAAACTGTTGATTCACTAACTCTGCAGCCAGGCAACACGGATTACCCTACTGGCATTCCAAAAAGGCAGGCAGGCTTTAGCATTCGGTGGGTCCAACGGTGGCAGCGTTTGCGCCTGGATTGAATGGTGGCTCTTTGCATGCAAAGCAGTCCTGTTTTAGCAAACCCATGATCCAAGCCTGGGTGGATCTGAACCTTCAACCAGTTTTGGTGTTTGTTATTGTATTTTCTTTCCTCTGTGGGTGCCCAACTAACCCTGAGGTACCTGGTCATCGGTATCAGTGTCCCGTGCACATGATGAGGGGAATTCTACCATGCACAAGTCTAGAATGTAGGGCATGTCGTACTCATTCAATGGGTGTAGAATTTTTGTAGTTCCTAGACTTTTCTATCTAAAGAAATGTTAATTGTACGTCTCCTTCCTCCTGGCCCTTCTCATTCAAACAAATCTGGCACCCAACCAAGATGTCGACAATTGCACCCAAAGGAGAGCCCTTTGGCCGACCCAAATAACCGGTAAGGAGAATTTTGCCTGGCACAGACTGCAAACCAGAGGGCAGAGCCTGTGGCAAAATGGCTGCCTGCAGCTACGCTACAGATTGGCACGGGAAATGCCTTGAAAGAGAGCCGAGAGGAGGAAGAGGAGTGGGGAGATGTCCAGGGGACCCCCACCTCCCAAGCCGTGTTCCCTCTAAGCTGAGTTCGTGTGAGCCAGCTCACCGTTTTTCAGCCCCCGGCCCACAGATTTTTGTCTCAGCTCAGGGAGGAGGGCTCCAGAGCCAACTGATCTGTGCAGGAGCCAAATGGCTGGCTCACCACTTTAAGGCCAGGAGCTCACAAGGTAGAATTTTTGCTCACAAGACTCGACGGCTTAGAGGGAGCATGCACTGCTCCCAAGAGGCCTGATTTCAAGAGGACACACAGCCAGGAAGAAAGGGAAGGGCCGGGCAGGGGGGGAGGGCTCAGCCCCAGCGCTTCTCCTCGGGAGGGCATCCCCCCGACAGCCTCACGCCTTCCACATGGAGCTGAACTCCCAGGGTGGCGCGCCTGGCGGGGCGCGGCTGTCCTCCTTGACGGCATCCCGCGGATGAGCGCGGCGGGTGGAAGGAACCCCCCCCCCTTCCCGGCGGCAGAAGGAGGTGGCCGCGGCAGCGGAGACCCGGCGGGG
>NW_015164716.1:429485-430125 GCF_001447785.1 Gekko japonicus | reverse complement strand
CCCCGGCCCCCCCCCCCCCCCCCCCCCCCCCCCCCCCGGGACTGGGACCGGTCGGGAGGCGAGGGGGACGGAGCGACACGTGCCGCCCGGCCGGCCTCTCTCCGCGGACCGACGGGCCAGCTCCGGAGAGGAGCCGCGATCCCGCCGGCCGCGCTTGCCTCCGCCTGGGGTGGCTCGAGCCTCCTGGCCGCGGGGAAGCGGCGGAGAAGGGCGGCGGCGGGTGCCCCGGGCGGGCCGGCGTGGGCGACGAGGGTCCGAGCCGTCGGCGCGCCCTCCTGCGCCTTTTGGCGACCCGCGCTCAGGACCCGATGAGGGCTCGAGACTGCCGAGGCCGTCGGGTTGTTTGCACCCACCACCCACCCCACCCCGCAGCGGAGAGTTGGTTTCCCCGATGGAGCCGCGGCTGCGGGCGCCGGGACCCCCTCTTCGTCGGCCGGTGGCCTTTCGTTTGTGGTTCTGTGGCTCCCTCGGCTGTTCAGAAGGAGGCACTGCGGGGTCTGCTTTGTCGGAGGGAGGGGAGAAGCCAGCGTGGCCACGACCCTGCTACAGCAGGAGGAGTGGGGGGGGGGGTTAAGTGTGCAGAGTCGCCCCCCCCCGCTAAGTCTCTTGGAGGCCGGGGGCTGTGGGGCCAACTGCACCG
>NW_015164716.1:397317-429453 GCF_001447785.1 Gekko japonicus | reverse complement strand
GGGGGGGGTTTGGCTGCAGGGAGAAGTCAGTCAAGGGTTCTTCTTTCACTTAACTGGCAGGTTCTTTCTGTTTCAGCCAGCTGACCCAAATGCATGCAAAGGATGGTTTCCCACATGACACCAACCACAGGCACCTCTCCGGTTCCTAGAATGTAAATTTGAAATTGACCAGCAGGAGTTAAGAACATAAGAGATGCCAATGTTGGATCAGGCCAAAGGCCCATCCAGTCCAACACTCTGTATCACACAGTGGCCAGAAATACCAGTGCCATCAGGAGGTCCACCAGTGGGGCCAGGACATTAGAAGCCCTCCCACTGTTGACCCCCCAAAGCACCAAGATGACAGAGCATCACTTGCCCCAGAGTCCCTATCTATACCTTGTGGCTAATAGCCACTGATGGACCTCTGCTCCATATGCTTATCTAATTCCCTTTTGAAGCCGTCCATGCTTGTAGCCGCCACCACTTCCTGTGGCAGTGAATTCCAAGTGTTAATCACTCTTTGGGTGAAGAAGTACTTCCTTTTATCCGTTCTAACCCGACCACTCAGCAATTTCATGGAGTGCCCACGAGTTCTTGTATTGTGAGAAAGGGAGAAAAGTACCTCTTTCTCTACCTGCTCTTTCCCAGGCATAACCTTATAAACCTCAATCATGTCACCCCTCAGTCGTCGTTTCTCCAAGCTAAAGAGCCCTAAGCGCCTGAGTTCCACTGAGGTCTGTGGTCGGTGGCTTATGTCAGTGGCTTAGGATGGAAGTCTGTCCTTCTATCAAATAGAAAGAAGACAAGGCACCTGGAAAGGAGACAAAATTTTGTTTAGCTCCTTCTTATCACAATGGAAATGGTAAATAGCAGACCTGGAACAAATTCATCTGCATGGACTTCATATTAATTTAATCCATACACACTTGATATTGTCAGGCTTGGTGCCTTCTGCAGGTTTAAGCTCTGCAAATAGATTGAGGTAGAAAACAACAGGTGATTTAAAGGTACAGGTTACTGGGCCTATTTCCAAAGATACCTGCTAGAGGAAGGGTGGTCAGATCGAGTTTTTCAAAGTGTAACAGTGTACAAATTAGTTGCTGTAGATTTTCCGGGTTGTGTGGCCGTGGTCTTGGCATTGTAGAATGTGACATTTCGCCAGTAGCTGTGACTGGCATCCTCAGAGGAACAACACAGAAAGATGGAGGACTCTCTGTGTCAAGTACTCCACCTTGACACAGAGAGTCCTCCATCTTTCTGTGTTGTTCCTCTGAGGATGCCAGTCACAGCTACTGGCGAAATGTCACATTCTACAATGCCAAGACCGCGGCCACACAACCCGGAAAATCTACAGCGACTAATGAACTCTGGCCGTGAAAGCCTTTGACAACAGTATACAACTTGTTTTAACATTACATTTAATTTTCTGATTTTTTCCCAGTATTACTAAAAAGGCCTGTGTATGTATATATAATTCCACCACCACCAAGCCTATTCGAATACAAAGAAATAACATATTGTAGGAAAGAATAGTATGTAGTACAAATAGAAAAGTGCAACTTAAGTTTCCTGGAGAAAGAGGGAAAAAAAATCAGAAACCACTGATTCCCAGGGAAACCCAATGGCCAACTGTTGTGCCCATAAAGCCTCTTGCTGCGTCTCACGTAGCATCGAACAGGCTCTTGTATAATGATGAGCCAGCCTTTTGAGGAACGGCACACAACCAGCTTGCTGACCCAAAACATTCACACATATCCCTTCATTCAGATTAATCTGCTTCCTTTTTTTAGCACCCGCTATGTCACGCCGTTGCTCCAAAGCCACACGTACCGAGAAACTGGCTCTGCTCTCCTAATGGAGACGGCAGGCCCAGGAGACGGCGTGATTGGAATATAGATCCCCTCATCACTATGGAAACGGGAGACAAAGCCTGCATCAGGATTAAGAAATGCAAATCCACCCAAACGTGGCTTGCGCTTTCCTATTGAGCTGCTCCTAAACAGAGGCTATAAAATAGCCGCAATATGTTTGTGCGCAGCTAAATAACTGGTACGAACTGATAAAGTGTTAACTCCCAGATTCAAATAATTGTAAGTAAGTGCTTAACGTCACTTATTTGTCCCCCTCGTCGCCAGCGTGTAGACCTTGTAGAATGTCCTCAGAAGGGCCCTAAACGCAAATAGCTCAAATATGTGTTCAAAAAGATTTTTCGGCAGCCATGGCTACCAGACCCCCACTGAGTAAACCCTGCTTTTCCATCTGAAAGCTGGCTAGGTGTCAGTTAGATTCTGACTCTGCTGGTTGTGCCATTTAGCTTCAGATGCTGTGGGGAGTACCGTCAAGAAATGGTCTCCTAGAAATCTGAGTCCATAGATCTGTGAATGATTAAATCTGAGTCCAAAATCTGTGAATGATTATATCTGATATTAGCACAACAGCCACCGGATGCTGGGAATGTCTGTGGGTCTGATGACCAATTCATTTTTAAGACAGGCCATATTTTGAACTGAACAAGCGTTGAAATGCCAACAAAACTGGATCCGTCCACTGATGTACTCCCCCATGAGCCAGCACGCAGGTGAAAGGGTCTTCGGACCACAATGAGCAGGAGGCTCTGATAGGAGCACATGAATCAGACCCTTCAAGTGAATCAGACCTGTGGTGGCCCATCAAGGTCGGTATTGTCTACTCAGACTGGCAGTGGCTCTCCAGGGTCTCAGGCAGAGGCCTACTACCCGATCTTTTTAACTGGAGATGGAACCTGGGACTTTCTGCATGCCAGGCAGATGCTCGGACACTGAGGCATGCCCTCTCCCTGGCCTGAGCTTCTGTTTCAGCTTAACTGTGGCCCCGGTCACACGGGCCGGATATCATGGGGGGGAGGTGTGGCTAATTGCCCCGGCGCAGTTTGATCCACGATTACGCGATCAGACGCACCAGCAGCACACCACGGGTCCTTCCCTCGGCACCGGCGGGTAAATGAGGGTGGCGATCACACGACGATCCTGCTGCACGGCAAAGAAGCGGCGTGGCACGATCGCACCAGCAATGGCTAGGCACCACTGCCGTGACAAACAGGGTCATTTATTATTTTTTAAAGCTGAAACGGCACTTTCGCTTTCCTCTTTGTGCGCATGCGCCGTTGGGTGCTTGTGCGCATCTTGTGGAGACTTGGGGGGGAGAAACCTGTTTGCGAAGGGACATGGGCAGGCGCCGGATGCCACCACCGGAAATGCGATCAGACGCCAGCCCTTGCCCCACGCTTTCCGGAAACTAGTACCTCAGAGGTACTAGTTTTTAACTCCGCATCTTCGGCGAGAAGCCTCGGGTTCGCCACGGGAGCTCTACGCTTCCCAGATGTTGCGGTGTGATTGCGCCCGGAAAATCCACCTATCTTCCGTCTCTGTAGTGTGGCTAATGCTCCGTGTGACCGCAGCCATTGGGAACTTCAGTTCAATGGGCTGGATGAGGACTAAGAAACTGAAACTCAATCCATACAAGACAGAGGTACCATGGGTAGGAGGTTCATTTAGACAGGAAGGTGGTCTACCACCTCCTCTGGGTGTGATTTTACTCTGTGTCAAGAATAAAATTTGCCATTTAAGGATGCTGTTAGATCCAGCAATTATTTTGGAAGCCACCCAAGTAACTACCACGGTATGTGGGGCCCTTATAGGTCCACTGCAGCCATTTCTAGATAGATAGCTTGGCTACAGTTCTCCACATTCTGGTAACATCCAGGTTAGATTATTGCAACACACTGTAGGCAGAGCTGCCTTTGAATGTTCAGAAACATCAGCTGGTTCAAAAGATAGCACTGGCTACTAACTGGAGTTTGCTCATTGGAACTGATCTCCTGGAATTAGAAGATTCTCATTGGCTTCCAGTCTGTTTCCAGGCAAAATTCAAAGTGCTGGTTTTGATCTGCAGATGACGCTGGTCC
Source organism: Gekko japonicus (assembly GCF_001447785.1). Lineage (NCBI taxonomy): Eukaryota > Metazoa > Chordata > Lepidosauria > Squamata > Gekkonidae > Gekko > Gekko japonicus. Next base: position 425,528 of record NW_015164716.1, on the reverse strand, counting down.
CAGCAGAGAGCCAATAGTGGTTGGAAATGCTGATATTCCAGAAGTAGCAGATTTTGATTCCACCCTCCAAAGCAGCCATATTCTCCAAGCGGAACTGATCACCACAGTCTATGAGGAAAGGTTAAGGCGCTTAGGGCTCTTTAGCTTGGAGAAACGACAACTGAGGGGTGACATGATTGAGGTTTATAAGATTATGCATGGGAAAGAGCAGGTAGAGAAAGAGGTACTTTTCTCCCTTTCTCACAATACAAGAACTCGTGGGCACTCCATGAAATTGCTGAGCGGTCGGGTTAGAACGGATAAAAGGAAGTACTTCTTCACCCAAAGAGCCTGCTGGGCGTGGCCAACTTGGGAGCCAGCCGGAACTCCGTTCCTGTGTGTTCCTGCCCAAAAATAGCCCTGATGCTGGTCCCAACAGAGACCCAATAGTGGTTGGAAATGCTGATATTCCCGAAGTGGCTGATTTTGATTCCACCCTCCAAAGCAGCCATATTCTCCAAGCGGAACTGCTCACCACAGTCTGGAGATCAGTTATAATTCCAGAAGACCTCCAGGCCACACCTGGGGATGGCAGCCCTACACCATCCTCTTCCCACAGGTGCCACGTTTGGAAAACACACACACACACCCCTTTGCTGTCCAGTCACACCTGACATGGCGACTCCGTGGGGTTTTCAAGGCAAGAGACATCTGGTTTGCCCATGCCTGCCTCCACATCACAACCTGGATTTCCTTGGTGGTCTCCCTTCCAGATACTGATCCGGGCCAATCCAAGATCTGACAAGCGCAGGCTAGCCGGGGATATTCAGGCCAGAGCTACTAAACAGGGAACTAGCAGCAACCTGGTCCAGGGACACAAGTGACACACAGCACTTAAGAACATAAGAACATAAGAGATGCCAATGTTGGATCAGGCCAAAGGCCCTGAGAAAAAAGAGCCTCTGCTGGGCCTTCTTCACCAGAGCAGTGGTGTTAGCGATCCAGGTCAAGTTTTGCTCAATAATCACTCCCAAAAACTTAAAAGTAGCCACCCTCTCCACACGTTCTCCACCAATCCAAGATCTGACAAGTGCAGGTTAGCCTGGGATATTCAGGCCAGAGCTACTAAACAGGGAACTAGCAGCAACCTGGTCCAGGGACACAAGCTACACACAGCACTTGTGTAACTTCAACAGCTTCTGCCATCCCATTTCAATCCTTCAGCTCTAGTCTTCCCCTCAACGTTCAGGATTTCATTACCAGGACTAATTATGTCGTGAAGTCAAACTTTACTTAAAATAAACAGGAGCCACCGTCAGTGTTCCCTCTAAGCTGAGTTTGTGTGAGCTAGCTCACAGTTTTGTAGTCTCCAGCTCACACATTTTTGTCTCAGCTCAGGAAGGATGGCTCCAGAGCTAACTAATTTATGCAGCAGCCAAATTGCCCACTCACAACTTTAATGCCAGGAGCTCACAAAGTAGAATTTTTGCTCACAAGACTCCACAGCTTAGAGGGAACATTGGCCACCGTAAAGACTAACGTACTTTTTCATCCATCAGAAGCTTCTGTGGACTACAGCCTACGAGTGGCTCCTCACCACATGACTAAGTAGGAAGGGTGGAAAAATAAAACAAATGGCAGGATCAAGAGGCTATGGAATGCAGGCAATACGTGAAGGAGTGTGATTCTCTGCCATTCAAATCTAAGCCAGAAAAATGCAGAGACGATCTGCTTGTGAATGCCTAAAATAAGTACGAAAACCTAGGTTTTGTGGAGAAGATGTGGCTCAGTGTAAGCAGATGGTCCCAGGTTCAGTCCCCAGCATCTCTGCTTAAATAAGGGATAAGGAAGTTGGTGAGGTTAAAGGCTGAGACCCCAAGAGCAAATCCCAGATGAAACAATGCTGACTTTGGCCCAATCTGCATCTAGCATCTGCGCCTCTGTTTTACCAAACCCACGGTTGGAACAGAAACTCCCCTCTCGATTGCATGCCACTTTCACTTTGATTGTCGGGTTTTATGGCAGTGACCAGACTTCATGCCGCTTTCACTCTGTTTGATCTCTCGGTTTTATGGTACTGCCTGCATATAGATTTATGGCCCTTTTAGGGCAGTTCAGGGGTGACTCTTCAGTCGGTAAGGCATTGGCCCCCCGGGGGTATTTGAATGTGGTTTTGAGCTGCATCTTTTTCTGTTCCAGTGCGGGTTTGGTAGAACGACGGAACAAATGCCAGATGCAGAATGGGCCATCAGCAACCTGACTCGGTGTAAGGCCAGCTTCATGTGCTTACAGATGCCTTGCCGCAAAAATCCTCAAGAGGGCACGAGTCCATTTGCTGTCTGAAAATGCAAAACAGCACGGAGCGTTTTCTGAGGGAAATGTGGAGCGAGGTAGTATCAAGGATTTAGATAAGTCAGGAACTAACCAGAGTTCCCTAATATTATCCATCTTATTTCTTTGGTGTGCTTGGAAAATAAAGGTCAAAGTGCTTATTTGTCATCAGCAGTGGTAAACAGGACAAAAAGTAATCACGAAGGAAATAGGAATAACATTCCTAATGGGAAAAGGCTAGCCTTTCCCAGCAGCTTTTAAAACAATGTATTGTTTTTTACCTGGGTTAGAGGTAAAGTGATTGCACAAAATCTACTTGTTGAGTTTGGATATGTTGAGCTGTAGTTTGAGAACCCCTCCTGAATTGGGTAGGCCAGGCTAAGCTCAGTCCCGTCAGATCTCGGAATCTAAGCAGGGTTGACCCTGGTTAGTATTTGGTACGGGAGACCGCCATGGAAGCCCAGGGTTGCTATGCAAAGGCAGGCCATGGCAAACCACCTCTTGAAAACCCTGCAGGGTCACCAGAAGGCAGCTGCAACTTGATGACAAAAGAAAAGAAAATGGGGGCCAGAAGCTTTGAAGAAAGGACTGCGAGCGTGGAAGCCACGTGGCTCCCCCAAGCCCTCTCACGTGGAAGCCCGCTAGACTAAGGCAAAGAGCGACCCCTGCTGTGCTTAGATTTTGGACCTGACAGACAAGACACAGATGGAGATGAACAACAACAGAAAATGAAGTATTTAAGAAGGGGAATATGATGTGTCGATAACTCAGATGTATAAAGTAAAACAGGCTCTCAGCGTAAATAATCCCTGAAGGGGGGGATTTGATTCCCTTCGCTCCTGGCCATTTCACCTCAGCAGGTCACCTCAGCAGATCACGGAGCCCCTCTCCACAGAACCTCCCCAAACACCCCAGTTAGGCATGACCGGCCCTGAGCAGGATGCTTATTTGCACGACTGGAATAAGCTTTCTTCCCTCAGCCGACCCCTAAACCCTAAAAGGCCAAATAAGAGCCTGGCTGAGCTGACGCTCCTGTCCAGAGCCACCAAATCCCCATCTGAAGGAAAGAACGTTTTCCTCCTCCTTTTTAAAGGTGAGGCTGGCTCAGCCCCTCCCATCCAGTGGAGTTCCGTGGACCCTGATTGGCTGGCATTGGATTTGCATGAGGCCAAAATCACAAGGATTGGTTCAGAGCCCTGGAGGAGAGGCAGGACACACCCCCATGCAAAAACAATTCCTTCTCCCAGAAAACTAGTATTTCAAGGAGGCTAGGCTAGTCCCTCTCTCTCTCTTTCGCTCTCTCTCTCTCACACACACACACACAGACACACTCACACACACACACACCTGTTTTCTACATACAAGGAAGTTTTTCTTTCTTTTGGAAGGGAGGAAACATTTCATTATGTGGACCTCTGCCTTCCATTAGAACTATTACAACCCAGAACAGTTTTACCACCTCAGTGAAAAATAAGGCAAAATTCAGCTGGTCCAAATGGGTATTCTAGTTCATGCTCTCATCTGGAACTGATGTTTTATTCTGAACCATGTGATGGTCTTCTATGGTGGGGGGGGAGAAATAATAGCAACTTCTTTGTTATAGAGAAATCACCACTTTCTTGTCTATAGACCATCTTGAAATGAGTTGATTTTTCTCCCACCAAGTTAAATTTGTCCCTTGTTCTCTAAGGATATCATCTACAAGCAAGTTTCCATTTGAGTCTAATAGATCTTCATATCTCCATTTGGTATATTTAACATAAAGAGAAGGTTTTACGAATGCCTCTATTGGGGAAAGCCATTTAGGTATTTTACTATAAGCTTTAACCTTTATCTCTTCCCAAACTTTATATAAAGCCGCTCTAGTTGAATGTTGTTTAAAAAGGGAGGAAGTTTTATTGTACCAGAGAAAGAACCAACCAGAAATCTAAAAGACAGAACTGAAGCAAAGCAGAAGTATTAACACAACACATTAAACGATGCCAGAATTACATAGTAGGATCATGCTTACAGTACACTGGAATAACAAAGTCACAAAAACAACTTTGACCTTAATATTCCACAGCATATTCACAAAAGAGACTTCATTTAAAGTGAAATGCATCTATTGTCTGTAAAAGGGTTTCTTTTTTTGGAATATTGTGATTACTCTTTATGAAATAATGTTAAAATAAGTGTTATTGCATTTTGTACCTTTTACAGTTCTTTGTTCCTGAGGAAGGACCAGAGATCTGAAACACTGGAAACATTACCTAGGAAAAGTGTTGGACTTTTCATATACATATCTTGTATATCAATTCTTTGGCTTCTGCATTTTCCTATGATGGATTGTATGGTGATTTACTTCAGACAATAGATGGATTTCACTTTAAATGAAGTCTCCTTTGTGAATATTGTGCGGGATATTCAGCTCACAGTTGCTTTTTGTGGTTTTGTTATTCCTTGCTACTTGGTTACTGTGGGCTGCCCTTTTGTTGCTGTACAGTACACTGAACACAGTCGTATAGACTACAGTCCTTTATCATATCTCCAAGTAACTTTGTAAACCATTTTGTACAGTGCAATCCTGTTGCCTGTATAGAAAAGCCCTCTTGAATAATTCAGTTTTGCACAGTTCGCAGGAAGCCAGGAGAGCGGGAACTTTCCTGACCTCCTCAGACAGTCCGTTCCACAAGGCAGGAGCCACAAGAGAGAGAGCACAGGTGTACAGGCAGTGGCTGATTTTGCCCACTTGCAGGCTGGCACCTGTGGAAGGCCCTGCTCAGGTGAGCAAAGCTTGTCATGGCAGAGCATAGGAGGAGTGGCAGTCGTGCAGATAAGCAATGTGATAGCCAATACCTTAAATTGAGCCCAGTAACTAATGAGCAAGGAGCTGCGGTGGCTCAAGTGGTTAAGACGCTGAACTGCAGGCTGTGGAAGGTCAGTAGTTCAGCAGTTCCAGACCCGAGTTGCCGCATGACGGAGTGAGCTCCCGTCTCTAGTTCCAGCTCCTGCCAACCTAGCAGTTCAAAAGCAAGAAATGGCAAGTAGATAAATAGGTACCACTTCGGTGGGAAGGTCACAGCGTTCTGTGCGCCTTGGCGTTTAGTCATGCTGGCCACATGACCTCGGAAATGTCTTCGGACAGCGCTGGCTCTTCGGCTTTGGAACGGAGATGAGCACCGCAACCCTAGAGTCGGACTCGACTGGCTTTCAAGCTAGGGAACCTTTACCTTTTAACTAATGAGCAGCCAGTGGAGTGTTTGCAGAATAGGAGAGAGCAGGATTATAAAACATCGCTTCCAATATCTTCTCATTCCTCATTTCCATTCTCCCCAACCCTCTTAACCCACAAAGCCATTACAGTTAATGTGACAGAAGGAAGCTTTTAGGAATGGCCTCTCAGAAGAAGCTCACAATAGTCTCTCCTTGCCTTTTGGGAAGAGAAATGTGAAGCGTCAGACTCTCCTCCCAGAAGGATACTAAGATTCTGGTGAATACTCTGCCACTAGGTCCCCAAGTGGTGGTATCCTGAGTGCAACGGTTGCATTCGCTTAACCCCGCCGTCTGATCGCTCTCCACAGGTGCCTAGCCACTTCCATTCGGAAGCCTGAGGCTTCCGATTTTCCTCCGCCATTTTTTTTAACTAAGCGATATGCGCTTGGGCGAAGCTTCGCCCTGAGCGTTTTGTGTTTTTTTTTTAAAAAGCCCTTAGTGTAGCGTATCGGAGGAGTCCGGGACTTAAGGGAGGCCAGTTTGGTCTTTAAACTTTAAAGGTAAGTCCTTACCTTTAAAGTTTAAATGTAATATGGGGTGTTTTGAGCATGCACAAAGATCACCATTCTGTGGATGGCTGCCTATGCGCATGCTCAAACTGAGTTAAAAAAAAAGCCGACGCCCGCAGCGTGTGAGCGGGCATACAGCGATGGGATCCGCAAAATGGAGGTGAGTGTGATCGCGTTTCAGCCGGCATAAACTGCACCGGTTCCAACCGGTACAGTTTATGCCCGCAGAAATGCCCCGTCTGAACGCACCCCTAATGTGACAGAAGGAAGCTTCTAGGAATGGCCTCTCAGAAGAAGCTCACAATAGTCTCTCCTTGCCTTTTGGGAGGTGAAATGTGAAGCGTCGGACTCTCCTCCCAGAAGGATAGTAAGATTCTGGTGAATTCAGGAGGGAAATCTTTCCCTCTTTTTCTTTTATAAAAATACACGTAGTCTGAAAAGTCACAGATACCTTTCCTGACTTTTTAAAAATAACTCTGGCACTTAGTTGCCGTAGCCTGACCACAAGATGGAGTAATCAGCACATCAAGACAACTGAAGCAGGTTCTGCTCTAGAAGGCATTTATTTAGAATTCCTATTAAACAAGAATCAGATGGCGCTCGCTTCTCATTTGTGAAACCCAAATACACAGGCCAATTTCTTGCACTGGTGGGCTTCCCAGGTCCCCCCTTTCCACCGACAATCTGAACACATATTCCCAAAATGTGAAGTGTCCTCTTACAATTGCAACCCACGTGCCTGATATTACGATATCAAAAGCCGAAATAACAAACAACCAAACCAGCCAGCTTTTCCCCTCTGCCTCCCTGAATCCTCCTCGTCCGCCTCCTCCAGCCCTGGTGCCACCTGACTTTTGTCCAGGCAGGTCCCACGATTACGAGGATAGCTTTTTGGTGGGTGGTCAAGGGGGACAAGGACGGATTCAATCCAGTCACACAAGCCGGATGGAACGACGAGTTCCACATCAAACCTTTCAAATTCAGCAGTTACTTTACATTATCTCAATTACATTATTAGTTTTCCTTCTGCTCCATTTACTGCTTCTGACTCAAGTCTTATGAATCAGACTGTCTAAAATTGATATAAGGCAGCATTGTGTATTTACAATGTTTTTATCTCACCCCTCCCAAAGTTAACAGCAAGACTTAAAAACAACCACCATGAGCTAAAAAGTCACATGTCGAAATTAAAATGCAATCCCATTATTATTACCTCACCAGTAAATTCACATATCCTAGCAGGGGCCATTCCGTAGAAAAAGAGGTGCAGGAGCTCATTAGCATAACTCATTTGCATGTGCCACACCCCCTGACATCACTGGAAGTGTGTCAGAAGGCAACACCCACCGCTCAGGCTCCACTGGACTGTTTTGGATTGCTAGCTATGGGTGCAGATCTGCCCTCACAGAAGAGGGAGAGCTTGTACCTGAATAAAACTTAGTCTTAAAGGTGCCACTGGACTGTTTTGGATTGCTACCTATGGGGGGGAGGGGAACGCGCAGATCTGCCCTCACAGAGGAGGGAAAGCTTGTACCTGAAGACGGGCAGGGGGCTCTGCAACTTACCTGGCTGCTTCTTGCTCCTCGTGGCCTGACTGAGGGCTGCTGGGAGCAGGGGGTGGGGCTTGTTGCATGTGCCCGCCCCCTGGGCTCCTTACTGCCGGAGCTGCGCTCCTGTGCGCTCCCGCAGGAAATGACCCCTGTATCCTAGTAAGAGAAACAGATTTGATTGACGAAATATTTGATTGTCAGTTGCCAGGTCTTAACAAGAACCCCTCTTGGCCATCAGGAAGGGGGTCGGGCTGACAGAGACTCAGGCCGACAGTTCACTTGAGAAAGCTTGGCTCCTTCTCAAGGGGATAGCCCTGCTATAGGGTGACCAGACGTCCTCTTTTTAGAGGCCATGACCTCTTTTTGGGGTGTCCGTCCTCTTTGGGGCTCTTTTTTTAAAAAAACTGATGGAAAGTGTCCTCTTTTGGGGTTGGAATGTTAGAATATGCCTAGTTAGTAGCAATTGTCACAGTTGAAAGAGTAGGGGTGTTTAAAAAGAGATTTGTCATAGTGATCATTTGTTTGAAATAATCAGTCCGGAAATACGTCCTCTTTTCCTGCTTTTTCAAAATATGGTAACCCTGCCCTGTTAACAAGGATTGATGGGCAGATCTAAGCATGGGCTTCTGTCCCGTGGCTTGCATTTCCCTCTCCCTGGGAGGAAGAGTTCAGAGTTCAACTTCTGATTCTCCCACAGCGGGAGCTGACACATCTCAGCGAGGGTAAGTGCAGGAGTTGAACTCCACTCATTCCACAAGTGGCTCGACCACCCCAATAATAGAGCCACTGTCTGAAGCTCTCCCCGTAGGATACTCAGATTTCTGTGGGTGGGATGCATGTGCAAGGAGTGGCACGGCAGCTGAAAAGCCAACTCCTGGAAGCATCCGCAGTTGCATATAAAACACATTCTTCTTCCGAGGGCTCTCAGGATGGGGGGGCACTCCAAGTGCCTGGCCCTGCTTTGAAATCTTACCCCCATTTTGCCTGAGAGGTTTTATTTTGTCTGTTATTTTTAGGTGCAAAGTTTTCAAATGGATATAGAGAAAATACTCCTGACTTGAAATGAATATCATGATATGTACCACCAGCTGTCCATGTCCAAGATAGTTAGGAGCATCTAAGAGCTACACTTTATGCCTATATATGGCAGCTTGCAGGAGAGCTATTCGTTAGCGGTCAGGTGGGGAGCCCTGAAACAAGGCCATCTTTAGCAGGAAGCAAATCCATACAGGCTTGCTCTGGAATCTGGATTGCCAATACTGCTATCTTTTGCGGGGGGGGGTGGATCTTACAGGACGAGTTCTATAGATTCCATAATCAGGTGAGCTGGTCAGTTATGACAAGGGAAGTGCATCACCGATTGGAACTGTTAAAGAAAAGAGTAACTATGTGAGCAATGGTAGCTCCTGGTGGTGACCCATAGTAAGCCACTGTGTGAAGATCACCAAGGCAGATGCTCCCTGGCCACAGAGCCATTCTAGAGACAGGCAGTCGACAGGTTCGAGCCCAGCAGGAGGCCTGGTCTTGGAAAACGGCAGGGGAAACGCTCAGAGCTTCTGATAGGGTTGCCAACTCACAAGGTGGGACATTTTTGGAGATTTGGGGGTGGAGCCTGGGGAGGGCGGGGTTTAAGGAGGGGAGGGGCCTCAGCAGGGTATAATGCCATGGAGCCCACCCTCTGAAGTTGCCATTTTCTCCAGCATAATACAACAAGCTGATCTGCTTTGAAGAGTAAGGAGAAGGAACAATTCCCTTCTGTGAATACCATTGAATCCGTATGGGATGTCTATGAACTGAGGAAGACAACTTATCGTTGATTGATGTAGAGGAAGTCTCACGAAACGGAAGATATTCCGGAGAGTTTCGTCCATCATCATCTGTAACGACATAAATTATTGTTCTATTTGAGACAAGATTGTATTTTTGTATGCTGATAAGATTGAAGACTATTTATGAATATATGGATGCACACTTGCAGTATTTGTGTTATCATTGACCCTACCCTTCGGACTGACGTTTGGCCCACTGGACCCCTTTGGGGGAGAAGCGCAGTCCCTGAAAATGCTGTTCCCATTGGATTGAAGGGAAGATGTGACAGTAGGGAATCTGCCGCTCGTTGCGATTTGTTTCTTATGGAAACAAATAACGAATATATTAAAGATAAGGAACTCGCCTAAAAACAATGTAAAAAAAAATTCAAGAGTTTAAAATAAAAATAACAAAAAACCCTATGCAAATCCCAAACTATATTTTTTGAATATAAAGCAACATTCAGTCATTTTAAAGACTTTCGAACGGCTAGGCTGGATCAGTTGTAATTCTAGGAGACCTCCATGCCCCACCTAGTGGTTGGAAACCCTAACTGCTCCTCCATCATAGAGGGCTCCCAGCCTCAGGGCTCACCTGGAATTACAATTTATCTCCAGATTACAGAGATTAATTCCCCTGGAGGAGCTGGTAGTTTTGTCGGGTGGACTCCCTCGCCCCTCCTCCAACCTCACCCCAAGCACTGCCCCCAAATCTCTAGGAATCACCCAGGCTAAAGTTGGCAACTCTGTGCCATCAACTGCAGGCGATGCACATGGGGCATAATACTGACCGGGCTGAAAATATAAGGGAAACATCCACACATACGAGCCGCTGTTGTAGGAATGCCTCCTCACACGTTCCACATGGACCAAACTTTTTAACTTGATTCTCCATCTAATCCTGCTTTGCATGGGAGGGTTTAATAAAGGCTTCTAAAGGGGAAAGCCATCTTGGCGTTTTGAGATAGTATTTATCTTTAGTCTCCTGCCAGATTTTATTTAGTGCACCTCTGATGGTGTGTTGGTTGAACTTCCTGTGTATTTTATCTTTATCATAGCCTATATACGCATGCCACCCCATGTCCAAGTCAAAGTCTTCTAATGTCAACAATCTCTTATTTTCTAAAGTGGACCAAACTTTTTAACTTGATTCTCCATCTAATCCTGCTTTGCATTTTTGGAATTATTAGTGACTAGGAATAAGGTCCGTTGTGGAAATAAATACAACGAGCTCTAGAAAGACTTCTGACTTCAGCTTTCCATCTCCCCCCCCCCTTCCTGGAGAGCCAGTTATTCTGACAGGGAACAGTGGCTGAAGTGGGAGTGGGTGGGGAAGAGAAGCAGATCCAGCGCCCGGCCAATGGCACACATGTACTCTTGAGTGGTGGCTGATAGGCCAATGGCTGATGGAGCGTATTGCACAGCCAGTGGGAGAGCTAGAAATGGCCGATATGCTAAGAGGATTATTATATAGAGGTTCTTTGGCCTGTTAGAAATGTGAAGAATTATATACTGTAGGGAGGAATTCCAAATGATTATTCAGGCCTTGGGGAGCTTTGGATGCCAGAAGACAGTGAGGGCAGGTGAAGGGGGCAAGTTTTGGCTCTCATTGCCCACTTCATTTTATTATTATTTGCTTAAAAACGGACACACACACACACACCTGATAGACATAAACAGGAAAACTCATGTAGAGTTGCCAGCTCTGGGTGGGGAAATACCTAGAAATTTTGTGGGTGGAACCTGGGGAGGGCGGGGTTTGTGGAGGGGAGGGACCTCAGCAGGGTATAATGCCATAGGGTCCACCCTCCAAAGCAGTCATTTTGTTTAGGAGAACTGATCTTGGTCATCGGGAGATCAACTGTAATAATGGGAGATCTTCAGGTATCGCCTGGAGGCTGCACAACACAACAAGAGGACCGTGGTGTATGTAGGTTAATTAGCAAAACTGCAGTACCGTGTATATAATGATATCCATGATAACGTATGGATTCTTATTTCTTTTAACAGCACTTGCAGTCACCTAGATGTGATTGCAAATACTGTTAAAAGAAATAAGAATTCATATTTTATATGTCATTATATACACAGTGCTGCAGTTTTGTTAATTAACGACCTGGAGGCTGGCGCCCCTACCCTTCGGTCTGACGTTTGGCCCACTAGACCCCTTTGGGGGAGGAACGCAGTCCCTGAAAATGCCGTTCCCATCAGATCGAAGGGAAGATGTGAGAGTAGGGAATCTGCCGCTTTTTGCGATTTGTTTCTCATGGAAACAAATAACGAATATATTAAAGAAAAGGAACTCGCCTAAAAACGATTTTAAAAAATATTCAAGAGTTTAAAATAAAAACAACAAAAAACCCTACGCAAATCCCAAACTATATTCTTTGAATATAAAGCAACATTCAGTCATTTTAAAGATTGTATATGATTGACATCTAAAAATAAATGGAAATGACCGGTTGAAGGCCTTGCGGCTTTAACTTCTTAAATCCCCCCTTCTGTTAACCGCACAGAGAATGGAGGTGGCCTGAATCTCAGAACCACCCACTGGTGGGACCCGGCTCAATCTTCTTGCTGTTGGCAACAGGCCATTTCAGCCGGCAAAGTTACAAAAGGAGAAACCCCCAGTAATCAAAACAATGTGAATATGTGTCACATTGAGCAACACTTGCAAAAAACTTGTTTTCTTCCATCGGAGAGCAAAAATAAAATATCGTTACCAGACCGCATCTGCCAATTAGCCATCACTGAAGGTCTAATTGTTGCTGGAATCATCTTTAAGCAGAAGTCGACTTTCTCTTTTGGCAGAAAGCAAAGGGTTCTCCCCACTGAGTTACGGATAATAAGCGGCACGCGGACGAAAAGGCTCCCTGCAGCCAGAGGTGTTTGGCACTCATCCTTCAACAGCTAGATGCTTAGAAAAGCTGGAGGTCCGGGGCTGGAGGTCCCAGTCATGAGAGGCCTTTGTGGCCCCCAGACCCCAGTGCTGCAATCAACCTATGGGTTCTGCTTATGAAACTGGGACAGGGTCACTCCCAGAGATCATTTCGGGGGGGATCGCGGGGGATCGCAGTTCCCCCGGGTGAGGTACGGGGGGCGGGGCATCTGACGAAACCCCGCCCCCCTGGGAGGGTAAGTTGCTTCCTCCCTGCCTCTCCCCACCCCTGCCTGCCTGGGGCCAGGGAGGGCCTTCGCGGGGCTTCCTTGCACTCCCGCCGGCCTTGCAGGTCCACCACCGGGCCCTGCCGGACCGTTGGGGGCAGGGGGTGTGGCCTTATGACACACTTCCGGTGATGTCAGGGTGTGTGGCATATGCTAATGAGTTATGCTAATGAGTTCCCCTAGCTCTTTTTGTACGAAACGACCCCTGGTCACTCCAAATTTGCAGCTGACTAGTCATTGAGGAGACAGCTGCACCGTGCTGGGCAAGAGACTGTTGAGAGCCAGCTTGTCCAAGCAGGATAAAAGAAGCAGACACCCCACAGACTCTGCCCATCGGCATTTCTTGTGGACCCAGATTGGTCTCATCTTACACGACTGGTTCCCCTTAATTCTAAAAAGGGAGAATAAAATCAATGTAATACCTTTTCTTAGGACGAATCAAACGGACCCAAATCATTGTGCAAGAAGAACATGAAAACTCATACCATGTTTTATGTCCAGTTGGTTGGTCCTAATTAAAAGTATTATGCGGATCTTGTTCTTGTTTTTGGACTTTGCACAGAACAATGTGGCTGGACAATGACTTCCAAAAAGGAAGGCCAGGGTACATTTCCAGGCTTTCCTTCTAGGGTTGCCAAGTTGTACCTTTATCTGGAGCGGGGGACTCCCGGTTCCCTCCGGATGCGCGCGCGCTTTGCACGCGCCGCATCCACGTCACCCGGACGTGACGCGGGCACGCTGGGGGCGGGGCCACGACCATCTGAGGGAAAACCATAGAGTTTTCCCTCGGATGACCGTGGCCCCACCCCCAGCGTGCCCGGCGTGGTCGCGTCACTTCCGGGTGACGTGCACGTCGCGTACTTTGGGGGTGGGGTTCCCCCGGGGCCCGAACTGCTGGCGGCGGGGAACGGGCCTCTGGGCTGGGGGTTTCCCCGCCCCCTGGGGGGACTTGGCACGCCTATTTCCTTCAGATGCAGTGCTCTTTCCTCAGGCCATGCCTAGTTTTAATCTATAAGATTTTAAAGGACTGAGCAGCCAACAGACCTTCCTCCTACTCTGTGGTTTCTGAGATTTCCAGGTAAGAATAGTGGCCATATGGGAGGGAAGGCACCACAGTATAGCCCGATCTTGTCAGATCTCAGAAGCGAAGCCCGGTCGGTGCTTGGAAGAGAGACCACCGAGGAAGACTCTGCAGAGGAAGGCAAGGGCAAACCACCTCTGCTGAATCACTTGCCGCGAAGGCCCCTGGTTGCAATTTGATGGCACTTCCCACACACAATCGTGTCCGCTGTGTCATTCAGGCAGCACAGAGAGAGAGAGAGAGAGAGACTTCAAAGGCGGGTGTTCTTTGTGCTACTACTCCTTATGGCAGCCTTTATTGAGTGATTGATTTAATTGGATTTCAGAAGCAATATTAGATATTTTTTTATTTATCAGGATTGATATTTGTGTGCTGGAACACCATCTAGGAAGGGCAAGAGTGGGTCTTGTAGTGTATTCCAAGCTGCCTTGAATGCATGCTATGTTGTGAAACATCTAACTGAAGTGTAACGTAAAGCTTCGTCCTGGGCTAGGATCCAAATCCATCCAATCGTGTTACTAGCCCAGGAAGCACCAAACCAATCACTTTCAAGCAAGCTCCCTGAGCGGGAACATCCGTGATTGGTCCTTATGTGAACAACCTTATTGGTTGGTATTTGTACAGTGGGTGTGGCTACATTAGCCGGGAATCTTTAAAAGCAGGACAGCTGCAATGTAAAGGCTGTTCTGGCTATCAGAGGTTGACCTGTGTTGGAGTTGTGTTCGAGTTGAAGAATAAAGCTGCGTTCTTGCTGAATCACTCTCCGACTGCTTTGTTAAGCGAGCGACTTAACAGGTCTCTCCCCCCCCCCGTTTTGGACCACACACATGAAGGGCCCAACTACATGCCACACCAGGTGTCTGAAATGGGATACCCCAATGTGTACTTTACAGCGCGAACCTAAGCACAGATCCAGGTGGGGCAGCCACGTTGGTCCGAAGCGGAAGAACAAAGTCTGTGTCCAGTGGGGGCGCCTTTCAGACCAACCGAGTTTAATGCTGGGAATAAGCTTTTGTGTGCAGGCGTCCTTCTTCAGAGATCATCTGAAGAAGATACATTATGCAAATAAGGGTGCGTGCACATGAAAGTTTATACAAAAGCTTACGCCTCGAATAAAGCTTTGTTAGTCTTAAAGGCGCCTGACTGGTCTCAAACGTTGTTCTTCGACATAAGCACGGTTACTCCCTTCTAAGTCCATGGAAGTCCTTGGGCTTTGACGGGTGTGTGACTCAGCTCAAGGCTGCCCCAAACACAGGTGAGAGCAGGCTTCTGGGTCTCGCTGACAATCTTGCCACTCCTGTTGAAATCTCTTCTCCCATCTAAAACAACTCCTTATTCACAAGAAAGGAGAAGAGGCACTGTGAGAATCAAGTGCTACACGAGACAAGTTCTGGTTGCCCCTAAGAAAGAAGGGCGTAATACATGTAGAGGTCTTGTTGACATTTCTTGCACTTTTTGAATTGTTGTTGCAAAGAATGAAGCTGAAAAGCTTACTAACAGGAAATTCCATTCATAAGATAAGCAGCTGCTCAGTTCAAAGATTTCTGCTAATCGTGCAGCCAAGATGCATCTTTTGTACGGCGACCAGATTCGTGAATACTCAGCATTCCTCGTTTACCCAAAGGAAATGTTTGGAGAACAATCCTTCAAGACACATTTAAGAGGTTGTGTACTTGTGAAAGAGCAAGATAACTGCACAGGTAGGGGAAACCAGTTTTGTGATGGTTATAGTTTTTGCTCATGCAAAATGATTATAGTTGTAATGGTTATAGTTTTTGCTCATCATTGCTCATGCTGTGAGCATTTGTGGGGAGGGGGGGAGCAAGTACCACTTGTAATGTGCACTCCTGGGGGGGTTCTCAAAGGCTTGGTGGGGGAAATCGGAGGGTAGATCATTCAAGTACGTTTTAAAGCAAAGTCTCCATTGATTTCAGAATGACCTCTGCTGAAAAGTCAGTACTGGCAAAGAGCAACTGTTCAGCAGTTGGACATGCCCTGATTTATTTTATTTATGTATTTATGTATTTATTTGATTTATAAACCAGCCTCCCCCAAAAGGGCTCAGGGTGGTGAGCATCAGGTTAAAACATACAATAAATTAATTAAACATCAGTCAAATTAAGCTGTTACAATAAAACTGTTACAATAAAACTGTTTAAATATAAGCATTGATGGTGTTCAGTACAAATGAGAAGGGAGCACTCACTGGAGGAGAAGACCCTGATGCTGGGAAAGATTGAAGGTCAAAGAAGACGGGGACGGCAAAGGATGAGATGGTTAGACAGTGTCATCGAGGCAACGAACATGAAATTGAGCCAACTTCAGAGGACAGCGGAAGACAGGAGGGACTGGCGGGATCTGGTCCATGGGGTCGCAAAGAATCGGACTCAACTGTGCGACTGAACAACAACAAAGTTGGGAGAAGACGTGGACGGCAAAGGATGAGATGGTTAGACAGTGTCATAGATGCAACGAACATGAAATTGAGCAAACTTCAGAGGACGGCGGAAGACAGGAGGGCCTGGCGGGAGCTGGTCCATGGGGTCGTGAAGAGTCGGACTCGACTGTGTGACTGAACAACAACAAAACAACAAGTACATCATTCTCCATCCGTAAGAGGTGAAACATGGGTAAGGTGCAGGGGGAGGGCATGTTGCTGTCCTCAGCCATAGACCTGGTGGAACATCTCTGGCTTGCATGCCCTGCAGAACTCTGTTCATGTCACCAGGCAGAGAGTCCCACCAGGCAGGAGCCGGGGCTGAGAAGGCCCTTGCTCTCGCTGAGGATAGCAGGACATCTTGAGGGTCAGGAAACACCAGTAAATTCTGATCTTCTGACCACAGAGCTCTTTGGGGAGGTGTCATGATCTGGGCTGTGCCATCAGAGGCCTACTAGGCCCAGGGAGCCTGGCTAGCAGTAGGTGAGGCTGGGCCTACAACTCCCAGAAGCCCCTGAGAGGTTTTGGAGCCAAAATTGACCAATGGTAAAAGAGGAGGGCTTGGAATAAAAGATCTGGAGCAGCAGGAAAAGCTGTTGTTCTTCCCAGGAGACAGAGCCAGTAGGGGCTGAGGCTGCTGTGGGGGAGAGACCCTCATCAGAAGAGCATGACTTCCATCTGATCAAAATTTCCTCAGTGGATCACAAGCTGACTCCCAGCTGATCCCTTTAGCTGGGAGTCAGTTTCTGCTGGCCGCAAGTTGTCTGTTCTTGTGGATATATGTAAACAGGCTGTGAACAGCCAAACAGCCCATCAGTTAACTGACTACTGATTGCCACTGGCAAACAGGATGTGAGCCGAATCGGCAGGTGCTCAAGTGTCCCTCCTCAAGAGACAAGAGTCCTGTTCACAGGTGACAGTAAGGTTTGCGCTTTCTTAGAAACAGGTCTGCGCATATACATGCGGGTTGCATGTGGATTCACTATAACACGTGAACAAGGCCTTTCAGGAAACCCTTTTAGAATCAGCCACCTCTGTTGTAGGAGGATGCTTGGTGTGCAAGTTCCCAAGACTAGTCCCAGCCACCCCACCTCCGTGGGTTGACCCAGAGTGGTTGCACGGTACCCAATTCAGCTGTTTCTGCTGAGCCGGAGCACAGAAAATGGGAGAATGGGAAAGAACTTGGGGAAGGGCCCATAGCTCCGTGGTAGAGCATCCGCTTTGTATGTGTAAGGTCAAAAACAAGTAGAACTACTGCAATTATGCAACCAATACTTATAATATTTCAGTGAATACAAAATTACAAATCACATACGAATAATAACATTATTTTTTACAGATAAATAAGTGATCAGCCCGCAATTGACAGTATGGTTTGAAAAATATAATGTGAACGAACATCAGAAACATGCAGGAGTTAAGAAATATCCATTTGGGAAGTTTTGTGACCGTATGAAGGAGGTTTGATGTGTGAAGAAGTCGTCACGAATGAAACAAAACATCTACTCCGGGGAATTTCGTCCATCTCATCTCACTTATTTGTCTGTAAAAAATAATGTTATTATTGGTATGTGATTTGTAATTTTGTATTCACTGAAATATTATAAGTATTGGTTGCATAATTGCAGTAGTTCTACTTGTTTTTGTCACTCTATACTGCAAAAAACCAAACCCATTTGTTGGCTATTGTATGCCGAAGGTTGCAGGTTCAATCCCCGGCATCTCCAGTTAAAAGGATCAGGTGAAAGACCTCTGAGCCTGAGACCCCAGAGAGCCACTGCCAGTCTGAGTAGACAAGACTGACCTTGAGGGCCATTGATCTGATTCAGTAGAAGGCAGCTGCATCTGTTCAGCTTCCAAGTAGGCAAATGTGCCTTGGGCATGGTAAGCCATGGCGGGAGCTGTTTTCTGTTGGTCCCACCATCCTTTTCCTGTTACAGCAATGTGACACACTGTAATGGTACCATCAATCAACGAGCCACTTCTCAGTCACGAGACTTGATTTGGTTACTTCCGGAGT
The DNA here is from genome assembly GCF_001447785.1 of Gekko japonicus. NCBI lineage: Eukaryota > Metazoa > Chordata > Lepidosauria > Squamata > Gekkonidae > Gekko > Gekko japonicus. The sequence goes on along the minus strand of NW_015164716.1, from coordinate 407,393 downwards.
CCTGTTAGGCTATTGTTCTTGTGCTTCGAGCTCAGCCAGTCTCTGGTGTGATTTGGTTACTTCCGGAGTCCTGTTAGGCTATTGTTCTTGTGCTTCGAGCTCAGCCAGTCTCTGGTGTGATTTGGTTACTTCCGGAGTCCTGTTAGGCTATTGTTCTTGTGCTTCGAGCTCAGCCAGTCTCTGGTGTGATTTGGTTACTTCCGGAGTCCTGTTAGGCTATTGTTCTTGTGCTTCGAGCTCAGCCAGTCTCTGGTGTGATTTGGTTACTTCCGGAGTCCTGTTAGGCTATTGTTCTTGTGCTTCGAGCTCAGCCAGTCTCTGGTGTGATTTGGTTACTTCCGGAGTCCTGTTAGGCTATTGTTCTTGTGCTTCGAGCTCAGCCAGTCTCTGGTGTGATTTGGTTACTTCCGGAGTCCTGTTAGGCTATTGTTCTTGTGCTTCGAGCTCAGCCAGTCTCTGGTGTGATTTGGTTACTTCCGGAGTCCTGTTAGGCTATTGTTCTTGTGCTTCGAGCTCAGCCAGTCTCTGGTGTGATTTGGTTACTTCCGGAGTCCTGTTAGGCTATTGTTCTTGTGCTTCGAGCTCAGCCAGTCTCTGGTGTGATTTGGTTACTTCCGGAGTCCTGTTAGGCTATTGTTCTTGTGCTTCGAGCTCAGCCAGTCTCTGGTGTGACATACTGTCAGCAAGCTGCCAATGTTTTGTTTTCTTCCTTCTGTGTGCGCTTGTTTGCTTTCACTTTCATATGTAGAACTGTTGATGTGCTTAATTGCTTAGCTGCCGGAACGTCTATATCTCTCAAGGCCACAGGTGGTTGCTGCTGCTTGTTAGTTGCTTGGAGGCTCTCACGAAACACCGTGAGAAAGAGATAACATTGCTGCCTAGAAGTGTTTGCTCCCAGGCCCGATGGCACGCGCGGGAACTCCCGCAATTGGGCCTCAGTGGTTTGAATGTACTATAATATGCCATGCTCTTTGCTCCCCCCTCATTCTGAACAGTGATCCTGCCTATGCACCTATAGCTTCAAATAAAGTAAAACCCTTTTACAAGTGTGTGCTTCGTTGATGCTGTGGGGGAGTCTGACACATACCTGGGATGGTTCAGTCCCAATATATAACAGCTGACATTAAATCAGAAGAGTTTCTGGCTAAACATTAGGAAGAACTTCCTGACCGTTAGAGCCGTTCCTCTGTGGAACAGGCTTCCTCGGGAGGTGGTGGGCTTCTTTGGAGGTTTCCAAGCAGAGGCCAGATGGCCATCTTGACAGCCATTGTGGCCAACTTGGAAGCCAGCCGGAACTCCGTTCCTGTGCGTTCCTGCCCAAAAATAGCCCTGCCCTTCTTTTTGGCAGTTAAAGTGTTGTGGTTGAAATCAGCGGCATCTCATGATAGTCTTAGACTCACAGCTCTGCACGTGGAACTGCACCTTTCCTGTGAGGAAAGGCTGAAGGAGCTGGACATGTTCAGCCTGGAGAGGAGATGACTGAGAGGGGATATGATCACCATCTTCAAGTACTCGAAGGGCTGTCCTATAGAGGACGGTGCGGAGTTGTTGGACTAGATGACCACAGAGGTCCCTTCCAACTCTGTGATCCTATGATTCTATGGGGCTCTGTTTTTTAGCACCCTGGAGTGTAATGTCTGAAGTCAGCCTATATTGGACAACAGTCAGTGGCTGGTGCACTCCAGACTGAAAATGCAGCTCCTGAAAAGTTAGTAGCGTGTATTTCGATGTTCACTTCTTGTGTCCTGGATGAGATAAAACCTTTGCCACATGACTCCTGAGCACACTGTGACTCACTGTAGAAATGCTTAAAATTCTCCTAATGGATGTCTAAAGTCTAGCTACTCACTCGTGTTCAGGAAATGCTTCCCTATATCTCTACCATCCTGGGGTTGGGGGTGGGGGGAGTGGTTCAAAGTGAATCCTGAAGTTTTCTGGTGGCACAACTGAAGCAACCTTTTCTTTGTGACCATTATACAGAACTGAAACCAAAATCAAATGTACAAGGGGGCCATGCGTTGTATTGGACATTGAGTGGAGGAAGAAACGTTAGAGCCCTGAAATTTTGGAAACAGTCTATAAAGAGCTTGGTATTTACGCATCCTTAATCCAGGAATGTGGGAGGCTTAGTGAGCCGGGCTGTCCGCAGGGAGCCCGGAGTGCCGAGTGATCCCTTAAGACCGGGCGATTCCTCAAATCCAAATGATGAACAATACAGCCACTTTTGGCTGGCATGGCCCTGATCATCTCTTCTTTAAAAATTGCCGGGTCAGTTGTGGATGCCATTTTGCTGTGGTGCAACAGAACGCTGTGTTTGCTCTCAAACACAACTTGATGTTTTAAAATTTATTTATTTATTTATTTATTTATTTATCCTTCGGCTTCTATCCAGCTCACCCCCTAGGGGCTCTGCAGATCTTCTTGCGAGGGGACAGCCTGGCGGCGACCCTTCTCTGGCGCAGGTCTTTGCAGTTCCACTTTTCCCGGCTGTCGCAAATTCCATCTCCAGGCCTGGACTACTTTGTGCTTCCGCGCATGCTCGCAGCGGCCTCCGTCCAAGTCAGGCTCCGGCCTGCTGCATCGCTCCGCCTCCGCGCCTTGTTGGTCCGGCCTCCTTCGTTCGCCTCGCCTCGCCAGCCACCATTTTTCTCCGCCACCGCCGCAGCTTTATCGCTCTCCACTCTCAGCTCTCCACCGTCGCTGCTACGCCAGGGGCGGGTGCCCCCCCCCCGCTCTAATAGCAGTTACCCATTTTATCTACTTGCCCTTTAACGGGCTTTCGAACCGCTGGGTAGACAGGAGCTGGGACGTGGGGCCGGGAGCTCATCCTGACCGCGATGGGGTTCAAACAGCCGAAGCTGTTCACCCAGTTGCTAAAGCAGGCTTTCCTTACTGCTTGCGCCACCGCTCCCTGAGTCGTGTTTTTTAAACGGCAATTTACAGAAGACAGGTATCCCAGTAGAGACGATAGCAGGTCGGGCATAGTACAGGGCAACTTTTGTTGCCTTCTCTCACCAGCAAATGCAAAAGTTGTCCTTGCATTCATATACTGTTGCTCCTCTTTGGCTGTTCTACTGTTCAAAGGAATCCCACTCTATTGGGTCTGTTTGTCACATCAAATATGGTGGCCATCAACTCTGAACAGTTGCGGTCCTCAGATGGTCTACTGTGAATGAGTCACTGTGACTTCCGCAGAGCAAGTGCAGGATCAGATGTGAGAGCAGCAGCTCATGGCCTTCAACGTGGCTTGTTACCCAACTGCTGCCAAAGAGGATCCAAGCCATTTAAACCCCTGCTTTCTGCTCTTCATGAAAAACAGCTGAGTGGTGGGGAGAAGAAAGCAGGGGGTTGAATGGCTCCGAGGCCCTGTTTTCTGCTTCCTGCCACTCAGCTGTTTTTCATGGGGAGCAGAAAGCAGGGGTTTAAATGGCTCTGTGCCATTTAAACCCCTGATTTCTGCTCCACATCACTTTTCATGGGGACACCCCTGCTTTCTGCTTCCTACTGAAAGCAGTGGGGAGCAGAAAGCAGGGCACAAACCAATGCCAACCAGTTTGGTTCACAAACCAACCTCCCGGTCCATATCAGTTTGTGGTTCAGTTCTTAGTTTGGCCATGAACCACAAACTAAATTGCAAAAATGCAGTTTGTGCCCGTCCCTAGTCACGACCCTGGTATTCCTTGGTGGTCTCCCGTCCAAATACTAGCCAGGGCCAACCCTACTTAGCTTCCGAGATCTGACCTACTACCTACCCCTTTTCTGATTGAAATTGCCATCCACCCCATCTGTGTTTTCTGTAGTCTTCTCGGCAAACCTGGATTTAAAGAAACTGATCAATCACCATCATGTCCGGTTCTGCCCCCAGCCCCATTCTTTTGCCATCAAGATTCAGCCAACTTATGGTGACCCTGTAGGGTTTTCAAGGCAAGAGACGTTCAGAGGTGGTTTGGCATTGCCTGCCTCTGCCTGGCAACCCTGGACTTCTTCCTTGGCTGTCTCCCCTCTAAGTACTAGCCAGTGTTGTACCTGCTTAGCTCCTGAGATCTGAGGAGATCAGGCAAGCCTTGGCTATCCTGGGCAGGGCCTAGTTCTACCTAGACATGGAAGAAAAGATTTTCATTATTTCCATTGTATCTGAGGAAGTGAGCTCTGACTCTTGGATAAACTGTGTTAGTGCTTTTTGTTAAAGTGTTAGATAAACTGTTGTATTAGTGCTTAACTGTGTTAGAGTTTTTTGTTTTGTTTGGGTGTAACAAACTAACATGACAGTTCCTCTGTAAATTTCTAGATGAGTAGCCATGTCAGTCGTCTGTAGCCATAGAAAAGAGCCAGAGTCCAGGAGCACCTTCAGGACTATCCAGATTGATGGCAGGGGAGGAGTTTTCATGAGTCACGGCTCGCTTCTTCTTCTTCTTCTTTCCTAAGTATTTTTATTTTGATTTTATAAGACAAAAAAAAAACACAGAAAACAAAAACAAACGTACACATGAAAGGGAGATTGTAACTATATCATTTTAACCAGTGTCTTTGCTATCTTATTATTTTTTTAATATATATTTTTATTTTCTACAAATTAAGGGAACAGGGACATGGGTGCCTACTAAAACTACACAGCTAACAAGACCTTATACAACGTTGTAATTCATTACCAAGTTTCCCCCCAACTTTAAACATAACGCTGAAGATTAAGCGTCAATCTCCCTTATATATAAAAGTCGAATGGTGGTGGCACTTCTCTAGAACATTCTACACGCTCCGGAATTGTTTGGCGCCCTGGTGTGTAACTCAGAATCTGTCCCTATCGATTGGCTGCATTGCTTGAGTCTCGCCTCCAACATTCTAAACAGTTTGCTGTTCCTCTCCCCCCCATAGCCTGTCAGAACACAGAGGTTATTTGCATATGCAGCCTCATTGGCCTTTGCCTCAGAACACAGAGGTCGTTTGCATATGCGACTTGATTGGCTTTTGCCTCTAACATTCTAAACAGTTTGCTGTTCTGAGGTAAAATGTGTCCAATCTCCAGGTGAGGGCTGGAGATCACTCAAAATTACAACTGTTCTTTAGGTAGCAGAGATCAGTTCCCCTGGAGAAAATGGGGGCCTCTGTATCCTTATATGCTGCTGAGGTGGGCCCCATATGACAGCCAATGTGATGTAGCAGTCAGGGCTTCAGAGCACGGGAGAGGCTGCAGGTGTGCGGGGGGTGGAAAGCTGGAGAGTGAGTAGGAAATAAAGGTAGGTTGATGATTGGCTGGGAAGGAGATAGGGTTGCCAACTCCAGGTGGGAAATTCCTGGAGATGTGAGGGATGGAGCCTGGAGAGGGTGAGGTTTCAGGAGGCATGGGACCTTGGACAGGTACAAAGCCATAGACTCCACCCTCCACACCAACCATTCCCTTCTGGGGAACCATAATTACTAATCTCCAGGTGAGGGCTGGAGATCACTCAAAATTACAACTGTTCTTTAGGTAGCAGAGATCAGTTCCTCTGGAGAAAATGGTGGACTCAGTGTCATTATACCCTGCTGAGGTCGCCACAGCAAATTGACACTGAGTGTCCAAGGCCGGGACACCCGCCCAGAGCCTCTTTCTAGAGCTCGTTGTATTTATTTCCACAACGGACCTTTTTCCTAGTTTCATATAAAGATCAAAACAGTACAAACATTATAAAACACTTAATAACCAGATAAAGTGGATTATCAACTTTTAAAGTATCCATGTCTATTACTTCTCCTTTTCCCCTCTAGACTTTAGAGCGTTGGGGGCGGCTTCTCCCAACTCAGAATCTGAACCTTTTTCAGAAGAAGTGTTTGATGAATTTGAAGTAGTTCCCAAGCCAACTTTGCTGTCATCTTCTTCCGGTTTGTTGTCCTCTGCTTTCTTTTCCATTTATGTTCCTCAAAAAAAGCATTGGCTTTTGCAACAGAATCTATCTTTTGCTTAGCATCCTTGAAGTTGAAAATAAGTCCTTCTGGTATAATCCATCTGTAGGCAGTGGCATTCTTCTGTAAAAACATTTTCAATTTTTTATACTGTTGTCTCTTCTTTCTTATTTCAAATGGAATGTCTTTCAAGATTTTTATATCTTCCCCTTTGATTTTCAGGGTAATCCCATTAGTCACTTTAAGTATTGCATCCCGAGTTGTTCTTTTAGAGAATCTCACAAATATTTCACCAGGCAGATTATTTTTCTTGATGTATTCAGAATACATCCGACACACCATGTCCATGTCCATCTCGCTTTGTAGGACATCCCGAGACTGGTGGCCCAGGTGGTGCAAGGAGAGATGCAGTTGCTCCATCCTGTGCCCCCCCTCGAGCGCCACCTCCCCCTCCCCCGAGCCTGCCACTGGGACCTCCAGGAGAACCGGCTCCTGCACCCAGATCACAGGAGCCCCCTCCAAGGGAACACCAGCCGAAGGAGCTGATTGGAAGCCACTTTCGACAGGACCCCAGAAAGGCTGGCCTTCTCCGTGGTGCAGGTGGAGACGTTCGTGCAGTACTGGGGCCACTTGTTCCCCTCCGATGAGCGGAGAGTGGCTTCCATTGCTGAGAATCCCCTCGTGCGCCAGCAATATTGAAAACAGAGCTTCACAGCTGCTTGTCAATTTAAAAAAATGGTCTGGTTAGTTTCAGTGTCGGTTTTCCTGCTTTGCCTAGGTTCCTTTCTGTTCCCTATCATTCAACGAACTAATGCTAAAATGCAGTGCAGAGATTGAACCACGAGGATTTAAATGGAAGGCACTCGCTGGACACTACTGCACAGCTGCAATAGGGCCATCACATGATTTAAAAAAAAAAAACTTTGGATGCCACCCTCCACACATCACAAGTGACATTCCACCCCGATTTAGAAAAGTGCAGTTTTAAAATTGTAGTTGCAGAATAAATACACTGGAGGAAAAGAATGGTGCATAAGGTGGGCACAGAATCCAAAGTCAAGATTAAAGGCTTTCTGCTCTGAAAATCTGCAGTAAGATGTGGGTAATGGGCCTTTGTCAACTGTCTCCACTCCATGCATAGTTTTATAAGCCTTTATCATTTCCCCCCTTAGTCCCTTTTCTAAACTGAAAAGTCACAGACTCTTCAGCCTTCATCTTGGTTGATCCCCAGCAAGGCCCTTTTGGTGGCCAAAAGGGACACACACACACCCTTTTTCACCAGCAGAAAAAGCTGGTTGGATCCAACCCAATAAATACCATACTCTAACTGAATACCTTCCAGACTTGTACAGCATAACTTTGCAAAAGCCATGAAACTGTTCCAAGGCCATTTTCTGCTTTTTTGCCGGCAAAGGGTCATCCCCTCTACCAAAAGAACATGGAGATTGCACAGGAGAGACATTACAACAGCAGGAAATTATAGCTCATTGTGCCTCAGCTCTTAATAAAGTTTTCCAACAGACTCATAGATATGCAGAGGAGGACTTGGCCGGCTATTGTAGCCAAGCTGTTATATTTCTGGAGCTATTTTAAGGCTCCCAACAGGGAGATTCACAGATATTTTCTTTGGCACTGGATCCTTTTAAACATTGCCACCCATTCAATTTTGCTCTACCGTTTTTAGATGTTGGAATATTAGCTGATTCGTTAACAAACACTAACAAAAACATCCCATGCTGAATGTAAAAATAATATTTTTATTATTATTCCGAAGCCCTATTCCAATCAAATTAAAATAAGCTCAGACAGTCGGCTGCTGTCCAGACCTGAAATCTGCCTGTCCAGCAGAGATCTGTTGCATGCCAGCTTCTTTGACTTCCCATCTTCTTTGATTTGAGTCTCCTTTTGTGTCTAATCTGGAGTCAACAGGATGCAGCAGCATTATTCTCCCCTTCCCGATGGCAGTTTCCTTTGATTGCATAGGACATCTCTGGTGGCATAAACATCTGTCAGTCCTCTTCTGTAGCCTTCCTTTTATTTGTTGCTCTCCCCTAATGATACAGCGATTCAGCCCTTATACGGTAATACTAATTTGGTCTCCAAAACTGTTTACGGACATCAATGATTCAAGCGCCATTTCTAAGCCAGTTCACTCCTGAGTAGAGATGTAAAATTTCCAGAAATTTTGAAGCTCGGAAAAAAACCCGGTTTTTTAATGTTTTTTTCCGGGGGAAAACGGAAATTTTTGGAAAAATTGAAAAAATGCTTGCTACATTAGCATTTCTTTTGTCTTTTCTAGATTGACAGTCTGGTAAGCCGCTCTGAGACACCTTTGGGTAGTGAAGGGTGGGGTATAAATCCAGTCTCCTCCTCCTCTTCTTTATTTTCTTCTGACGATCGCATCTCCTAAAGGAAGAAATGCATCTTGTTCTTGCATTGGAGGGTTCAGTTTGTAACCTAGGACTTGCTTGTCCTCAGTGCACAGAAATTAGATCAATCTGATACCATATATATATATATATATATATATATATATATATATATATATATTTGATTTTTATCCCGCCCTCCCGCCAAAGCGGCTCAGGGCAGCGTACAACAACATATAGTAAAACAACTCATCTAAAACAATCAATACAAACATTAAAAACATACTTTGCATTCAATAAAACTTATTCAGAATGGCGACTATAAAGTGCTGCATGCTCAGTCCATATATATATTATATCTAATATATATATTAGAAATGATTTGGAAAATATTTGAACACCTTGTCTTAAGATATTTTTTTCATCATGTTAAAATAAAACGTTCCATAATCAATTTTTTTTCTTTTTTCAATTTTTCCAATTTTTCAGAAAAAAACAAAAAGGCTTCAGGAAAAAAAACGGGGAAAAACCGTTTTCCCCCCGAATTTTTTCGGTTTTTTTCCGGGCCTTCACATCTCTACTCCTGAGTCAATGGAAGTTACTTTCTGAGGAAGACCATAGTTCTAAATGTATTTACTAGGAAGTAAGCCCCAAAAGAGCTCAGCGACCAGGACTGTGATCTAGTTCCACGTGAAGCCATCGCTTTCCAAGAGGCCTTCTTTCACGAGGAGCCTCCTGATCCCCTTCTTCATCTAGCTGTTAAAGGTCAGACTACACAGGAGAATCAAAGCACATTGGCCTGGGAGAAGGAAGCGGGCCAGAGATTTATGTGGGTCATAAGATTACCTGCCGTGGATTGTGGAGACAACAAGGGGGCCGTCAGTCTGAAGGCAGGAAGGCAGAGGAGCTGCAGAACAGCGCGAACTTTCCCTCAGAAATATTCAGAGAATATGGGAACAATTGAGCACACCTAGGCCTGACATGAATGGTTATGGAAATAAATTGTGCTCATGTTATGAGTCTGGCAGTTAGTGATGGATGAGCTCCCTCTCCCCGCTTGCCTCATATTTCACTCCATTTTCCCAAGCATTCTCTGAGAACTATCAGGGGAATGGAAAAATCTCAGGGCTCTTCTGAGACCCTCTGACGGGGTTAAGAAAGAGGGAGTCAGGGAGAGATCACAACTGGCCCTCTCTGCCATTTCCACACTACTGGCCGTGCCAACTGACCCTTCTGAGGGTGAGAACTGGCAGCTGGGAAGACTGTCGAGCAACAAGTGAAGCCCCGCCCCAGAGGGTGGCCATGTTGGTGTGCAGGAGAACAGCTCAGTTCGACTCCGGGAGCCCCTCGGAGGCCAGCCAGAGTTCCAGGGTGAGGGGGCCTCCGAAAGCCACAGCCCCCAAAGGAACCCGGAAACTCTCATTGGTCTTGAAGGTGCTCCTGGACCCAGATCTAACAGGTAAGGTCCTGTGAGCCTTGTTCTTAAATCGGGGGCTCTTTTTGCCACTGGGATCCATGGGGGTTGTCATTCCCAGAGTCTTCTATTTCAGAGCTAAACTACACGTGACAATTTTTGGCAAGCTGGGTAGGGATTCCCCGGAGCTGACACGCTTTCTGTACAGGAGCCGAATTTGGTGCCAGTTTGGTGTAGTGGTTAAGTGTGTGGACTCTAATCTGGGAGAACCGGGTTTGATTCCCCACTCCTCCACTTGCACCTGCTGATGTTACCTTGGGTCAGTCACAAGCTCTGGCACAGCTGTCCTTGAAAAGGAGCAGTTTGTGTCAGAGTTCCAGGGGTCATTTGGGGGGGACGCGGGGGGGACGTGG
>NW_015164716.1:375637-397282 GCF_001447785.1 Gekko japonicus | reverse complement strand
CAGTGGGGGGACACGGGGGGACGCGGGGGGACGCCATCCCCCCGGGTGAGGTGCGGGAGGGCGGGGCCTGGAGCTCCCTGCTGGTGCCCGCTGGAGGTCGCCGCCGGCTGTGGGAAGGACACACTTCCGGTGATGTCAGGGGGTGTGGCATATGCTAATGAGTTATGCTAATGAGTCCCCCTAGCTCTTTTTCTACAAAATGACCCCTGCAGAGTTCTCTCAGCCCCACCCACCTCACAGGGTGTCTGTTGTGGGGAGGGGAAGGGAAAGGAGTTTGTAAGCCGCTCTGAGACTCCAAGTGAAGGACGGGGTATAAATCCAATCTCTTCTCTCTCTCTCTTCTTCCTGGAACTCCAGGATGAGCAGCAGCAGCCCCACCAGAAAGGAGGGCTTCTAATGTCCTGGCCCCACTGGTGGACCTCCTGATGGCACCTGGTATTTCTGGCCACTGTGTGACACAGAGTGTGGGACTGGAGGGGCCTTTGGCCTGATCCAACATTGGCGTCTCTTATGTTCTTAAGCTACTTGCATTGCTTTGGAGTTGCATGTGCTCGAGTACTCCAGATGTAGCACCAAAGTTATGCAAATAACTCTCATTTAGGTTCTGGAAAACACAGCAGAAGGGGAGGCAGGAGCTGCTCCTCCCCTCAGTTCCAAGGGGAGCAGTTCTGAGCGGAACTGGGCTCCTTTCGCTGCCACTGCTGTGTGACTTCAGGCAAAGCATTGCCAGGTCCAGGGAGACCCAATTCAGCTCGGCAAAAATAAACGTTAACATGTGGCCTGTTCAGAAGCACTCGGGTCTTAAGGCTGTTTGGCCTAGAATGCCTCTCTCGTTACCAGCTGACTCCTCAAACCTCCCCAGCCCCCGCACACTTCTTTTTAAACTCAGCCCTCTCACAAGGCCAGGTTTGCTTGGGAAAGAGGAGACAGGCTGGAGACTCATTACAAGACAGGTGTGAACTCCAGAGGTGTTTTGGGCTGGCTCTTGATGGGTCCACTGAATTATGTTTCATAGTTTCTGAACTATGAAGGGACATATGTGAAGTGCAGCCCTCAGGAACTAGAGACTGGCTAGCTTTTTGCTGGAGCGTTGAACCATATAGGTGAGGTAGAAGAAAAGTTTGTGGGAGCAGGTAAACGCCTCATTGCTTAGCACAAAAACCTTAAATTGGTCAATTAGGGAGCGGTGGCGCAGGCAATACAACGCCTGCTGATAACATCTGTAGCGAACAGCCATAACGGCTGTTCGAATCCCCACCACGGCCGGGTTGAGCCCCCGGCCCTCCTCCCAGCTCCCGCCAACCCAGCGGCTCTAATAACAACAGAGGAATGGGTACCTGCCCTAGGTGGCAGGGGGCACCCTCCTCCTGGCTTACGCTGGGAAGGCGATCGGCAGCAGTATGGAAAAAGGAGAATCGGCGGCGGCGAGAAAGCAATGGCAGCAGCGGAGAGCGACCCAGGAAAGGCAGCGGCTGGATCGAGCAGAGGCGGAGCCGGAGCAACGCGCTGACGTGGGATGCAGCGCGGCAGGAGCCGTCAGGACATTGGCCAAAGCTGCACCCAAAGACGCGCCGCTCCGGGGGGGGGAAAAACGACGCACTAGGTAGGATTAACTACTACGCTGTAGTACTCTGTGAACTGCTCTGAGACTCATTAGGGGTCATGGGCAGTATACAAATCACATGTAAATAAATAAATAAATAAAAATAAATGAAGTTGTAGTCATTTAAATCAAAGTTTGGCTATTCAGGGAGCAAATTTGATTGTGAAAAGGCTTTTTTTGTTCCAGAGAACATGTTTAAAATATTGCAGTTTTCTTACATTTGATGAAGGCAGCAAATTAAGCACTGAGGCTTGCGTTCCTTGGATCTCTAACCTTTAAAACAAAGCACAACAAACTCAACATCTACTTCTGCGTGGACAAAGGTCAGAATTTATTTATAGCTGATCTTTACTGCTTATCCGTGTGCTGCCAGTGGCTATTGTGGAACATGATATAGGTATTACTGCATTATGTCTGCCTGCATGAAAGTCCGACTGAAGAACTATTCTAGAGTTGTGCCAAGTGAGTGAAAAGTAAAGTGATACAATTGGTTGCAAACCTAGAATTCCATCACCAGAGAGACTGGTCATTTTGCACTGATGACTACCTTGAAGGAAAGAGACGGTGTCACATGGGATGAAGTACCAACACTATCCCAGGATTTTCCAAACTTCTGACACCATCCAAAGACTGCCCCGGACAGTCTCCCGCAGGTGCACATGGCTCTGCTGCCCACAGGCCAGGAGGGCATCATGGTGCAAATGTGGCCTCTCTGCTGGCTGGGGAACCCTGTGCTTGCATGTGTCAGTCTCCTTGCGTGCCAGCAAGCTGGTGGCCGTTTCCACAAGGAGACCCTTCCACAAGCCTGGTGTGTGTCTGTGTGGGGGGGTCACAAGCCTTCAAAGTGAATCTCCTCTGCACTTAAGGGCTTTTCTCTTTAGTGGCAGGGCGATGCCATGTATCTATCTGAAGAAGGGTGCCTGCACACGAAAGCTTATACCCAGAATTAAACTTTGTGGGTCTTACAGGTGCCGCAGGACTCAAGCTTTGTTCTGCGCCGAGTCATAGTTAGACCATGGTGTCAAAGACCCTGAGATTGGCACTGGGTAGGTGGCAGCCCTGCCTCTGTGTCTTGTGATTCCACCAGTGGTGGCAGTGAGCTGGGGGGGGCACCATGACCACATCCTCTCCCTTCACTGATTCTGCAGTCCCAGACTCAAGTTTTGCCCAGAATTACTAAGACCATCTAATTAATTAATTATCATATGGCATTGTGTGTGGAATAGCCAGGAGATCCTGGAAGGGGTTGTTTGGCTGCTGAAGCTGTAGCTTTTTTTGGCACCACTAGGTGGTGAGCTATGCTTATATTTAGGCCGAGAGTGCTGTGACTTGCCTAAGGTCATCCAGCTAGCTTCAAGTGGGGAACTGGGGAATCGAACCCAGTTTTCCAGATTAGAGTCTGCGGCTCTAAACCACTACACCAAACTGGCTCTCCACTAAGACCATCTGGGCCCACGTTACCACTGGCAAGGTCCAAGCCAAGGCCTTTGATAGTCATCTGACCTTCCCTCCCCTCCCTTGCTGGCTCACCCAGAGCCACTTCAGGCAGGCCCATCAAGGCTTTCAACAGCTTGTCTGGCCCAGCTCCAGGCAGACCAGTCCGGCCACCACAGGAGCAGCCTCCGCCATGGAGACTTTCAAAGGTCAGTGCATTGCATACACCTGCAGAGACAATGCTTCTAATTTGGGAGGGGGATTTAACCCACCCCCCAATGTATTTTTAAAGCTGTTCAGATTTTTCTGCAAACCTAGGATGTTACTCGAGTGAGCAGAAAAATCTATTTACCCTCCATGTGCCCCCTGTCTGTGGAAATAAGTATCTGCACACAGGGAGTGCAGTTGGGAATTAGATATATAGACGAGTTGGGGGAGGCATTCCCTCACCTTTGCTTCCTTCCCTCTCCCCCCATCTTCCCCTTTCTTTCTTCTCTCCCCAAGCTGATCCCCCCTTCTTTTTCTTTCCAACCCTCCATCAAGCCAATCCCTCTGTACAGGATTACCATGTACAGGAGACACCGTTGCCACCATGTACAGGGATTTATCCCACCCAAGCTGCCACCATGTACAGGGATTTATCCCACTCAAGCTGCCACCATGTACAGGATTAAGCCCCTCAAGCCAGTCCAGGGGTGAGAGGTAATCCTGTACTTTTGCAGAACATTAAACAACAACCCAAGAGGTAGACTATGCCCTCTCTGGTTTTCAGAACAATGTGCCACCAGAACCTCTTTTCACTAGTCCCTTACTCTGTACTCCCTTACTCGGTTACACAGCTTGGTCCATGTGGGGTTCTGCAACAGCGGTCTTCAGCTTTCCCACGCTCCAGACCCATGTTTAGTCCGAAGCAGCAACAGGGGACCACTGAGCCTCAGCCCTCTGAAAGGAAGTCCTGCTGTAGACAAAGCGGTGGTCTGAGAGGTTTCTAAGAGTCCCCTTACGGCACAGAACTCAGCTGCTTGGCCTTTGTCCCATTGGTTTTTGCACTGGTATGCAAAACAGGCTGTTTTGTGTTCCATCGGTCCGTTCGGTTAAATTGGTTCAGTCTTGTTGATCTGTCAGAATTCTTAATATCGCAAGTATGTCCATCATGAGGAGCTGCGGTGGCTCAAGTGGTTAAGACACTGAACTGCAGGCTGTGGAAATATCAGTAGTTCAGCAGTTCGAGACCCGAGTGTGCCGCATGATGGAGTGAGCTCTCGTCTCTAGTTCCAGCTCCTGCCAACCTAGCAGTTCGAAAGCAAGAAATTGCAAGTAGATAAATAGGTACCACTTCGGTGGGAAGAAGGTAACAGCGTTCCGTGCTCCTTGGTGTTTAGTCATGCTGGCCACATGACCACGGAAACGTCTTCGGACAGCGCTGGCTCTTCGGCTTTGAAACGGAGATGACCACCGCAACCCTAGAGTCGGACTCGACTGGCTTTCGAGCAAGGGAACCTTTACCTTTACCTTTTATGTCCATCATCTTGAATAACATTTTACAGGACATTTGGGGTGAGTGATATGAAGCAAACACGCCGGAGGGACCCACTGCTACCCGCCGTCTTGACTGCCTGCCCACACAACGAGTGAAAAGCACAGGAGCTAACTTTACTTCCAGCAGAGTCTGGGTAAACAAGGGGAATATTGGGCGAATAATACTGAACACACCATCAAATCCAAACATTTATGATCTCTAGCTGTCTATTACAATCAGGGATGCCAGCCGCAAGGTGGGGATCCCCTGGAATTACAGTTCATTTTCAGGCTACAGAGATCAGTTCCCCTGGAGAAAATGGATGCTTTGGAGGCTGTGGCCTTGTGCCCCACTGAGGTCTCTGTGTCCTGCCCAGGCTCCACCCCCAAATCTCCAGGAGTTTCCCAACTTGGAGCTGGCAACCCTACCCCCTCATCCCCCGCCGGTGGCCAGGGGGACCTGGCAACCCCAATTACAGTGTTACCTCAGCTTTCTTCTGAGGAGCTCCAGGGATACACGTGGTTCTTCCCTCCATCCTTATCATAACACTTAAAAGCAGACGAGGCTGGAAAAGGGCAGCTTGTACAGAGACTGGAACCCAGATTTCCCCAAGTTCTAGTCCAACTGCTGCCCCACATTGTAGCTCTGATGCGCAGAGAAGCGCATGGCAAACATTCGTTATTACGTTCAGGGCTATTTTTGGGCAGGAACGCATAGGAACGGAGTTCCGGCTGGCTTCCAAGTTGGCCTCGCCCAGCAGGAACTCATTAGCATAACAGGCCACACCCAACAGCAGGAACTCATTAGGTTTGGCTACATTAGGGGTGTGTGGCCTAACATGCAAAGGAGTTCCTGCTACAAAAAAGGCCCTGGGTTTTGACAACAAACAAGGTAAACAGAATAACAAGCAAAAGGTGGGTGTGGCTGGATGACCACACTTCTGGTAACATGGGGATGCGGCCTAATGTGCTAATGAGCTGTGCTGTCAAAGGTGTGGCCTAATATGCTAATACGTTTCTGCTGTTGGGTGTGGCCTATTATGTTAATGAGTTCCTGCTGGGCTTTTTCTACAAAAAGAGCCCTGGTTGCGTTCCTGATAGGGTTGAAATGCGCAATTGTGTTTCAATAAGAAACAACGGATGCTGTAGCGATGGGAAACTTTCCAAGGATCCTGATAACCATCTCGTTTCTTTGTCTGGTGTTGCCCTTAAAGTGCTAGACTTTTAATCAACAGAGAGAGGAAGCAAAGACTTCCTTCCTTCCAGTGACCTGGTTTCAACTGGGATGCAGGATTAACTTTCAAAAACTGCTCAGTCACGTCCACCTCATTTCTTTAAAAATAGTTTGGCCAAATGGCTTCCTCTGATTTTAGACGAAATATTCCGAAGCGAACGGCACTCCGTTTTGATGTCCAGAGGTACAGGCTGAGAGGTGGCAAACTGCTTTATCCTGGAAGCAACCACTTTGTCCGCTGTTTGCTTGCTTTGCTTTATCGGCAGTGACACGGTTTATGTGTGCAATAGGAGAATATGACACCTTTGTGGGGAGTCAGCTTTTCTAACCATGTCCGTCCATGCCAACAACAGAATCCTTGGGGTGACCCTGCTCTGTGCATAAGGATGGTTTGCACATGCATGCACATCACTTCTCCTGCTTGATGTGGTGCGTCCTTGCAGTTATTTTGTTATTTTCTTCGTGTAGACCCCACTTTTCTCCCTAGTGGGGACTGGGGACCTCAAAGTGGCTTGCAACCCTCTCTGCTTTGCCATTGTATCCTCACAACAACCCTCTGAGGCAGGTTGGGCTAAGAGTGTGTGACTGGCCCCAGGTCACTTAGCAACTTCCCACTGCAGAATCAGTCTCCCCGATTCTGGTCTGACACTCTAATTGCTTCACCTCACTGTGTCTCTACAGTCAGTGGGTTTTGAAGGGTGTGACTGCTTCAGACGGCCCTGCCAATGACTTGCGGCTGAATCTTTCGGCTAAATGGAAAACATTTTTTATTGGAGGGTCCTTTGGGCTGAGCATTACTTGCACTCCAGTGGAAGCCTGAAGAACTACAAATCAGGAGCCTACATGGGGTGGGCCAGAAAGGTGTAGTAGTCTGTCGGGTGCCATGCCTAAGAAGGCACTGGACACAGCAAGTACAGGCTGCCAGACATTGTGGGTTCATCTCGAAACAGGTGAAGATTAAGGAAACCCGTGCTGCCTGAAAAGAAGGCCTCTTGGCAAACTATGTGCCTGCCCTGGAGCCCTTGTGATCAGGCTAACTGTGATTTTGCTGGATTTGACTGCAAGTTCAAGGACACAATATATTCACAGACAGTGCTCCCTCTCAGCTGAGCTTAAATGCTTTCATTCACTAAAAATTATTTGGCAGAGAATTCGACACTTTAATCATGGTCTGGGTCTGGCTGGTGGCTCTGAGTGCCACCTCTGTTGCGCTAAGCGTGTGTAACGGTCCAAGCCAGCACTGAGTGTAGGCCTATGCCCCTAAGGACTTTCCGGCCTCCCAGCCTTATCAGCTCTTGCTGTAGTTCTTGCAGTGAAGCCCCTTATAGTAACCACACTGAAACAGTCCAGTGGTAAACTATGTACAAGGGTTTATTCACACTATTCACAATCAAACTGCTTCGCCAGGCACCAGTTCCAGATAGAAGAACAGTACATGGCAACTGTACAAGACATATATACATAGTTCCACCAATCAGATACAAGCTGAGTCATGGTGACTGCACACTGTCCAGTGCCAGTCAGAACCGGTTGGAACTAGACTTATCACTCCACCTGCTGACAGGTAGCTGTCAGCTTAGATAACACAGATCTACCTGCTGGAGATTAACTCACAACAACCTCTGGCATCCATGCCATAGGTTCGCCACCACTGGCCTAGGTGATTCTTTCCTCTGTTTTATCCGCACAGGAGTCCTGTAAGGTAGGTAAGGTTGACAGAATCACCGGCCCCAGGTGACCCACCACGTTCCAGGGCAAGCCCGGATCCGGGCCCAGCACTCTCCTCACTGCCCTGCAGAGCCTCTCCGAGGTCTCCGGATCATGGCCCTCCTGCTTGTTGCAATTGTCTCTGTTTGGGAAAAGCCACTCTCAGGTTCCATGACTCGAATGTGTGGCTGTGTCCTCGAGCGCACTGTTGTGCCTTCATTTGAAACGATGTCTGTTTGCAAGCAATAAGCTGTTCCTTAAGTTCGGTGGACAAAAAAAACTTATACTTTTTTTCAGAATCCCTCTAAAAGAGGATAGTGGTGAAAATATTTGCCCCTTCTCTCTCCAGTTTGCACTGCTCAAGTGGCTATACGAGAATTCCCTTTGTTTCCCTCCCAAAATGACCCAGGGGTCATTTCCTGCAGGAGCGCACAGGAGCGGAGCTCCGGCAGGAAAGAGCCCAGGGGGCGGGCACACGCAACAAGCCCCACCCCCTGCTCCCAGCAGCCCTCAGTCAGAGCAATAAGCAGCCAGGTAAGTTGCATAGCCCCCCCCCCGCTCCCCAGTCCAAGACAGTCCAGTGGCACCTTTAAGACCAGGTTTTATTCAGGTACAAGCTCTCCTTCCTCGGCGAGGACAGATCTGCAGGTCCCCCCCCCACAGACGAGAGCGCGCGGGCCCCCCCCCCCCAATAGCTAGCAATCCAAAATAGTCCAGTAGCGCCTGAGCGGTGGGTGTTGCCTTCTGACGCACTTCCGGAGATGTCAGGGGGTGTGGCATATGCAAATAAGTTATGCTAATGAGCTCCTGCACCTCTTTTTCTACAAAATGACCCCTGGCCAGACCTGTTTTTTCTTTCTCTGCTGCCCCTGCAAATAGATCAGCACCAACTTTATGGAACACATTTCTGGGTTTAGTATTAGCCAACTACCACACCAGAACTGAAAAATTATGGCAATGAAACCAACGTCAGGATATAAGCTGAATCTCAGAAATCCCTCACGTCTTATCCACAGTCTGAATCATGCTGATCTGATCTGGTTAGATGATTACAAAATAAAACTTATATAACCACCTAACTACAGATTTGATGAGTCAAGATACTGAGCGGGTGGGAATGAGCTGGTAATGAACCTCCTAGAACAAAGACCGGCTGGTAAGAGTGCGGGTTGTATACGCATAAATCGAAACACAGATAAATTAGTTCAAAATAGTAACAATTATTAAACAACAAACAGCAATTCATTATACTATTGGAAATTTGTATTTTTGTATTATTCGTATGACTTGATTACCACTAGTTTCTTTAATAAAATAGCAAGGACAAATAGATTAAAAATAGTTTTTATTCGAGAGTTATTATTGCCTTAAATGCTGTATGAAATTGGAATTTGGGTGACATTGGTGGTTTTAAGTTGCAATGTGAACCTTAAGGGAGTTAGGGGACAGTAGTGAGTGGAGTGTGAGTGTATATGAGTATGGTTGTAGATCACCGAAATGATTGCATCTTTAATTTCGTTGTACTATGTACAATGACAATAAAGTATATTATTATCATTATTGTTGTTGTTATTTATTATTATTATTATTATTATTATTATTATTATTATTATTTTGTGTGCACGCTTTGCAGTATTTTTTGCCTATCTTGGGTTGTTTGTACTGCAAACCCCTTATCTTGATGTGCTTGAGACCCCTGTGAGGCCGGCTACACTGAGAGTGACCTGCTCAAGCCCATTTAGGAAGTTTCACAGCTGAGCAGGGCTCATACTCAAGTCCCAGGACTCTAATTCCTTAAGCACATAGGCTTTTACGAGGTATATGGCATCGCTTTGCTTTTCGACATAAGGTTTGCATTGTCTATGGATCATCCTTGGCTCTGGAGACCAGTATGGGGGTAATCCCTCTGGTGTTCAAGTCTTCTTCTACAGATCAGAACCCTATGGAGCTTTAGGTTTTGCCCACCATGAGGCACTCACTGATAACTCAAGATGTTTTTGAGAACTGATGAGGGGAAAAGGTTATAGAACCAATAATCCAGTGTCAATAATAAGCTTCCAAAGGGCAGTCAGCTTCAGGGTTCATAGGGACACATGTGAACAGTGACCTGTTTACACAGACAACATGAAACAGACCTTTACTCAGCATTTGTCTCTGAAATATTCCTTAGGAAGGCCACAGAAAACGCAGATCTTGCTGGGAAAGTCATTGAAAATACCATGCTATCTGAAAGGCCTTTGCAAAGAGAATGTTATGAGACTCACATATGGACAGCAAGACTTTGAGCAATATTCTTCTCAAGGGAATCATTGCCCGGTATATTCTAGCCTGTATGCTCTTCATTCCACAGGAGAGAAGATGGTCAGTGTTACACCCACCTGCAACGCCGCTCAGACATCAGATGCGAGAGGAGGAATTTGCCCATACGAGTCCAAGGCCACCACCCCAGAGCTCAGGGAGGCAAGGGAACGTTTCGCCCCGCCCCGCCCCCCGTGCTGGCGTCGCAGCTGCCGACAAGAACAGCGAGGGCAGCCATAACTTTTTCAAGAGCCCCTCCCGAGAGCTGGGGGAGCCAGAATGACCTCTTGCGTGAGATGTCACATGCGAGATGAGGAATTTGCCCCTACGAGTCCAAGGCCACCACCCCGGGGCTCAGGGAGGCAAGGGAACGTTTCGCCCTGCCCCTCCCCACACACGGGCATTGCAGCTGCCAGTAGCTTCCTGTAGACGATGCCACCACAGAGGCTCAGACTATTGTGACACACAGGAGTGCTTTCCAGGTGCGGCAGCTGCAGTTTGGGGGCAGTGTGGCCCCAGGGATCTTCCAGAATCTCATGGACTGTCTTCTTAAAGGTATCCCCGGGGTGCAGCCATTCTTTGATGATCTTCTGTTTGCGGCCCCCTCTGCCAAGCCCTTTGCCGAGAGACTGCGTGCCGTCTTGCAACATTTCCACACCACCGGCCTTAAGGTGAAATGAGAAAAATGTCTCCTGGGGGTCCCGCGGGTTGAGTTCCTGTGATTTGCGGTCGACACACAAGGCATCCACCCGACGCCCGACAAGGTTTGTGTCATTGTTGACACACCGACCCCTAATTCTAAGTCAGAACTCCAGGCTTTTGGAGGGCTGCTGAATTTCTACCATTCCTTCTTGCCCCACAAGGCCGCTGTCGCCGAGTCCCTGCACTGCCTATTGGACAAAAAAGCTCCCTGGGTCTGGGGCCAGGAGAAGGCCTCTGCTTTTAGGGCCATCGAGGAACTACTAACCGCCAACGCTTTCCTTGCGCACTTCGACGAGTCCCTCCCCATCATCCTCACCTGCAACACTTCTCCGTACGGGGTCGGGGACATCCTGGGTCACCAGCTGCCTGACGGCTGGGAGGTCCCCGTGGCCTATTACTCCCGGTCCCTGTCCTCGGCCAAGTACAACTATGAGCAGATTGACGAAGAGGTTCTGGCAATTGTGGCGGGGGGGTGAAAAAGTTTCACGGCTGCCTCTATGGTCGGCCCTTCACTGTCGTCACTGATCACAAACCCCTGCTGGGCCTATTGGCCCCGGATCGCCAGATGCCGTAGATGCTGATCCCCCAGGGTGCTCCGCTGGTCCATCTTCTTGGCCGGGTACCAGTATGCACTTCTTCACTGGCCCGGAAAGGCGATGGGTCATGCTGACACTCTCAGCCGCCTCCCGCTGCCCTCCTGCGACCCGGACCCGGCTCCTGCCCACCAGATCATGCTCCTCGAGGACTTGCCCAACCGTCCCATCCAGGTATCTGAAGTGTCCCATCACACCGTGTGGGACCGCATCCTCTCTCATGTTTTGGACTGGATGGGGAGGGGACGGCCCGCCAGCCGGGCAGGCCCAGAATTCGCCGTTTTCTCCTCCCCCCGGGACGAACTGTCGGCCCACAAGGGTTGCCTGCTGTGGGGCAGCCAGGTGGTCATGCCTGCCCCGATACATCAGCAAATCCCAACAGCCTTACACGACACGCATCCTGGGATCATGCGAATGAACGCGCTGGCCCACAGCTACGTTTGGTGGCCAGGCAAGGACAGACAGCGAATCCCAACAGCCTTACACGACACGCATCCTGGGATCATGCGAATGAAAGTGCTGGCCCACAGCTACGTTTGGTGGCCAGGCATGGACAGCAAGACAGAGGACTGTGTTAAATGCTGCCAGACATGCCAGGAATCCTGACCGGAGCCACCCCGGGCCCCAGTGTGGCAGTGGGAATCCTCCCAGAAACCATTGGCCCAGCTGCACCTCGACTTTACAAGCACCTTCCAGGGTCAGATCTTCTTCATCCTGGTGGGCTCATACACCAAATGGTTAGAAGTGATTCGGGTTCCCTCCACTTCATCCTGGTGGGCTCATACACCAAATGGTTAGAAGTGATTCCGGTTCCCTCCACATTGTCCCGAGCAGCGATCCGCGCCCTATGGTGCTTCTTTAGCACACACTGCATACGGTTCTTTAGCACACACGGTGGTCACGGACAACGGGACGGCTTTCACCTCAGCAGAATTCCAGGAGTTCATGGACTACTGTGCCATCCGGCATGTCCACTCTGCTCCCTTCCATCTGGCAACCAACGGCCAGGCTGAGTGGATGGTGAGAATGATGAAGGAGTCCCTCCGCTGGATCGTCCATGGGGACAGGGACCACCGACTGGTGGACTTCATCTTTGGGCAGCGGATAACCTTGAGCACCACCACCAGCCGCAGTCCCATGGAACTGCTCATGGGCAGGCGGCTCACAACTCGCCTCGACTGTCTGCACCATGACCAGGCTCCAGAGCACAGCTCGGCTCCGGAGGCCCAAGCAGCACCCCGTGGATTCTCCCTGGGCGACCCCGTTTATGCAAAAAAAACTTCTCCAGAGGCCCCACATGGGTCCCAGCCAAGGTTGTCAAGGTAATCGGGCCCGTCTTATGAAGTTGCCATGGAAGAAGGCCAGCTGCTCTGTCGGCACATCGACCAGCTCTACAGCCGCTGCCTCCCTGCCGAACCCAGGTCAACTGCATCCCAGACAAAGGACAGCGATGAGGACCTGCCATGTCTCGGAACACCGGAGCCCGTGGAGAACTCGCCAACTGTAAGCGAGCAGCCGGCCGCCAGGGAAGAGCCATCAGAGACAGCTGGTTGAATGCCAGAGCCAGCCATTGCCAAGGGCCCCGACTCCATGCCAACACCTTGAATGATGTATATCTGCTTGCTTTGCACGCTTTCCCCCAGTTCTAACACAAAGTAGTTAAGATATCTGCATACTCTCAATGTCTCAATAACATTTTACTTCTTTGAATGAAAGTTGTTGGGAACTGATTGCTGCAGGAGTCTGACACTCCCGCCCTCACTTTCTCTCCATTTCTTCCTCCCTCCCTCCCTACATTTCCCTCTCTTTTCTCTCTCCCTTCCTTCCTTCCTTCCCTCCTTCCTTCCTTCCTTCCTTCCTTCCTTCCTCCCTTCTTTCCCATCTCTCCCCTCCCTCCCTCCCTCCCTCCCTCGAACAGAAAGGGGTGATAGAAGATTAAAATTACTGAATAAGAATTTGAGAGTGCAAAACCCAGATTTACAGGGTAAAATTAAGAGAAATGCATTTTTGTTGGAAGGTTTGGAGCTCGTGTTTCAAGGGTTCTGCAGGAAGGACTGCACTACATAGGGCAACGCATCTAAATGCAGGGATGCCACACATAGTTTACACAGAGTGTGAATAATACAGCAGATTCTGGAGCTTGTAATTAGATTGAGCAAATCCTGGTTAAATTTTTCTTCCATTTTTAGTGCAAGTTAAATATATATTGGCTGCGATCACACTGGCAGCTTGGCACGGTATGGTGGCGCCTCAGACTGTACCAGTTCAAAGTGTAGCAGATCACTCTGTCCAGAGCACACACCCTGTGGTGAGTTACCCATGCAGCCGCCCCATGGGGGGGGCGTCCACATTAGTGTTGCACTTCAACCACGGGATGAGCTGTAATGGTGGGTTAATGGATGGATGGATGCGCTTATGTTCTCATGCGCATATAAAGGTAAGGTAAAGGTTCCCTTGCTCGAAAGCCAGTCGAATCCGACTCTAGGGTTGCGGTGCTCATCTCCGTTTCAAAGCTGAAGAGCCAGCGCTGTCCGAAGACGTTTCCGTGGTCATGTGGCCGGCATGACTAAACGCCAAGGCGCACGGAACGCTGTTACCTTCCCACCGAAGTGGTCCCTATTTATCTACTTGCAATTTCTTGTTTTCGAACTGCTAGGTTGGCAGGAGCTGGAACTAGAGACAGGAGCTCACTCCGTCATGCGGCACACCCGGGTCTCGAACTGCTGAACTACCGACCTTCCACAGCCTGCAGTTCAGCGTCTTCACCACTTGAGCCACCGCAGCTCATTCATGCACATATAGGCAGCAACTAAAAAACAGTGGTGGAAACAGATCTGCAAATTCAGATGTCGCTTCCAGGTTCCTTTCACTGCAGGAGACTTGAGACGTCAGATAACCCAGAGGGAACCACGAACAATCCATTGATACCGGACTTTCCCCGGTATCTGTTTATTCCACCTCCATTGCGGAACAGCAGGGGCTGCTGACGACTGCGCAACGGAAGGCAGATGTTCTCATCTGGAGGGGCCCATTTATCCCAGTCGGGTAACACTACTCTAGCACCACAAATCGCGTGTGTGACGGCAGCCGTTGTCAGCATACTTAGAGGGGCAGGCCTGCTCTCTAAGGCTAGCAGATCTTTCAGCTCACAAGGTAGAATTTCTACCCACAAGATGACACAGCTTAGAGGGAACACTGATTACCTGAACTCCAACAATAAAACAGGCCATGAGAGATATCTGCTGCAAAAGCCAGGACACCGGCCAAAACAGCAGCTCCCATTGTAATCATTAAAGTATACGTTTCAAGCCCTGGGAGTATGAAACTTAAATTTCAGGGGCCATTTATCACAGAACAGAATATGAAACCTGTTTGTAACTGAAAACATTGGTCTTCCCAACATAATCTGAAGAAACGGGGTCTTGCCAAAGCTTTTGCACTGAATAATAACTTCCTGGAATTTAAAGCAGTCTCTGAATCTTAGCAGGAAGAAGCCTTCCATATCCTGCTGAGCTTGTTTTACCACGAGACCACATGAGTTGTGCTTCATCATTTGCTACAGCATATCTGGAAGATTTACTAGGCACTCTGGAAAGACTGTAAGGCGCGTTAAACACTAGTCTGCCAAAGAGCTCCCCTCCCCCCCGGGGGTTCATCAGATCTTGGTAGAAATAATGGATCTAGCAGACAGTAAGAAGCTGATTCTGAAGGCAAAACCTCTCGGGTTCACTCTCTTGGAGGCATTTCAATGCTAAAGCTGTAGCTCCCACCTGGAACCGCAGTCAATTCTCTCTGCTGCTACAAGCAACCTCTCCACTTATCTCAGTGAGAGGTTTGCCACTGTAAGGAGATTGCATTTTATCAAATACATTTTATTACTAAGACTGTCCTGGTTTTGCTCAGGAAGATGTTCCATGGAAATCAGTGGTGCTGGCTTGCCTCCAAGAAGGTTTGGGGGAATGTGCTGGGGAATCCTGCAGCAGAGTTCCGAAGATCCTCAGGAGCAGAGCATCTGTTCAGCATGCAGAGAGCTCCAAGCTCAGTCCCCGGCATCTTCCATCTGAAGGGTGTAGAAGAAGAAAGACCCTGGAGGGTTGCTGCCAGTCCGAACAGGAAGTGCTGGCCTCGATCGACCAACAGGCCCATAGCCAGAGGTTTTTTGATTGAGGGGCATATTTTTTGTTAATGGGGAAGGTTAGCACAGT
Organism: Gekko japonicus; assembly: GCF_001447785.1. Taxonomy (NCBI): domain Eukaryota; kingdom Metazoa; phylum Chordata; class Lepidosauria; order Squamata; family Gekkonidae; genus Gekko; species Gekko japonicus. The sequence continues at coordinate 381,988 of NW_015164716.1, read as the reverse complement.
GGAGAGATAAGCTTTATATATATGGTGGATAGTTGGGAAAGGCCTTAAGTATCGCTATCTTTATATGATGGTTCTTTTCACTCCCTCATTGATGATGGTGACTCTTTGTTGTTATGTTAAAATTGTAAAAGAGAAGCAGTGAGATAAAGCTTATTATATTGTGGCGTAATGCATAATAAAAATAAGAATGTCCTTGAAGAAGGAGAAGAGATTGGATTTATACCCCGCCCTTCACTACCTGAAGGAGTCTCAGAGCGGCTTACAAACTCCTTTCCCTTCCCCTCCCCACCACAGACACCCTGTGAGGTGGGTGGGGCTGAGAGAGCTCTTGACAGAGACTGCTCTTTTTCAAGGACAGCTCTTATCAGAACTATGGCTTGCCCAAGGTCATCCAGCCAGGTGCCAGTGGAGGAGTGGGGAATCAAACCCGGTTCTCCCAGATTAGAGTCCGCGCACTTCACCACGACACCAAACTGGCTCTCAATGCAAATACTCTTGTATAATTATTTTATTTTTATCCCACAATACCTGTTTTCCTTTCTGCACCCTTAATAATTCTCAAAACAAAAAAGCACAGTGGAGAACAGCCCCACTGTATGTCTGTACAGAACTGCCATACCGATACTTCTTCTAGATGATAAAAACAAGTGGCCTATCACACCGAAATGTTTCAAGTTTATTACAAAGATATTTACATGTAGAACATATTGACTACTCTAACAAGTAACAGACAACACACATTTTCAAACTGCTCAACTCTGAATTTTAACCAGACGTGGTATAAGAGGTACTACGCAGGCTAAATCAGGGCTGATTTCGCACTAGAGCTGCCTCGATGTTGCGCCGCCGTTTGCCCCGATACTTTTGGTCAATTTCACACCCGAAGCCGCGGGGCTGCATTTGACCCGCGGCTTCGCCCGATTTCCTCTGAAGTTTCGTGATCCTCAAAAAACAGGATTACGAAACTGCAGGGGAAATCGGGCGAAGCTGCAAGTCAAAATGCAGCTTCGTTCAGCAAGAACACAGCTTTATTCTTCAACTCGGACACAACTCCAACACGGATCAACATCTGATAGCCAGAACAGCCTTTACATTGCAGCTGTCCTGCTTTTAAACATTCCCGGCTAATGTAGCCACACCCACTGTACAAATACCAACCAATAAGTTTGTTCACATAAGGACCAATCACGGATGTTCCCGCTCAGGGAGCTTGCTAGAAGGTGATTGGTTAGGTGCTTCCTGGGCTAGTAACACGATTGGATGGATTTGGATCCTAGCCCAGGACGAAGCTTTACATTACACTTCAATAAGATGTTTCACAACATATCATGCATTCAAGGCAGCTTTGAATACACTACAAGATAGACTTTGATGGACCGGAGGTGTGTGTGTGTGTGTGATTCAGTATATGGCAGGTTCAGGTGTTCATGTATTTCTTGAGCAACTGAGTATTTTGGGCCACTGTGCTAGCTTATCCAACAAGTGTGAGAGCCTTCGCCAATACAGATAAAATAAAAATAAAAATCTCAATGTAGACAGAGTGTTGAACCCCAGCTGCCCAGGGAACAGGACCAAAGTCTTCTCCTTATAGTCCCTAATCCCCTCAACAGCCTGCTGTCTTTCCTCCTGGGAGTGTGACTGTAGGAACTTCCTCAGAAGTAGCTGTAGAGGAAGCCTACCGTGAGTTATGACAGCTCCCCTGTGCATTACTTCCTGACTAGATTTCCACATCCAGTCTGGCAAGCATCAAGGTATTGTGCTGTGGGAACCTGCTCCACATCACTGCAACGTCCAGCAACTTGGATCTATGGAACCATTTAGGAGAAAGATTCCAAGCCATGTGCATAAATCTGGCTATGAGCACAGCTTCATGGGGCAGACAACCCGCATATTTAAAAAATAAAATAAACAGTGTGCTTTTTTATTGAGCCAGTTTGGTGCCGTGGTTAAGTGTGCGGACTCTAATCTGGGAGAACCGGATTTGATTCCCCACTCCTCCACTTGCACCTGGCTGGATGACCTTGGGCAAGCCGTAGTTCTGATAAGAGCTGTCCTTGAAAAAGTGCAGTCTCTGTCAAGAGCTCTCTCAGCCCCACCTGCCTCACAGGGTGTCTGTGGTGGGGAGCGGAAGGGAAAGGAGTTTGTAAGCCACTCTGAGACACCTTTGGGTAGTGAAGGGCGGGGTATAAATCCAATCTCAGCTTCTTCTATTTTATGGAGATAGATCAAGATGGGCCACCACGTTCGTCTGTCTGTAGCAGATGTAAAGAGGAAGAGTCCAGCAGCACCTTCAAGACTAACAGAATTTGTGGCAGGGGGGGAGCTTTCCTGAGACATGGCTCACTTCTTCAGAAACCTGAAGAATATAAATCAAGATGTAGTTATAGATCAAGTGTCAATCAGGATGGGTAGCTGTTAAATACTGGGTTGTGGATGCATTGCAGTGATCAGCTCAAACGAGAGTGATTTCAAAGACACAACAAGGACACCCAGCAAGGTTTGAGCCCTGCTTATAAAGCATGCAAACACCCCACCCCACACAGACCCACTCCCAAGGATAGGCTATTTACATTACACTACTTATCTATTGGTCTACTCCAGGATCCTGGCAAGCTATTGTTCAAGAGTAGCAAGCTCAACCAGTTCCCGGTATACCTAGAGGGCTGACTCAGGCTCAATACATAACACCCCCCCCCCTTAGTTCCAAAGTCCTTAACAGACAAAGTCTCTTAAGTATGCTGTTTTGTGTTGTTCACGGGTTGAATGTCACGGCTCTATCTGAGGGGTCACGGTCTCTGGACCTTGGTCTGACATTGCTGGCACGGTACTGGCAGAAGGCTGCAGCGCTGACACAGGCGTGACGCCGGGAGAGTCCATGGCCACTTGATCAGGCACGGGGCCCGCTTGGCTGCCAGATTGTGCGCTGTCTGCCGGGAACTCCCTCGCGGTTTCTGGTTCCTGTGGTTGCGGCAGTTCCGTGTTGCAATCTTCCGTGACTGCTGATGGCAACTCTGGTTCAATGGGGAGGAGACGGCGGTGGAGCTGGTCTATGTGTCCACGAAGGACCTGACCGTTGTTGGTGGACACCTCGTAGGACAGGGGTCTGGTAACATGGATGAGCTTGGCGGGGATCCAGGCAGGACTTCCCCCCGTGGAAAGAGCCCCCGGGGGGGGGGGGGAATCCTCTGGGTGCTTCTTGGCTCTCTGGAGATGGGCGAGGCTCAGTGGCTTTATCAGGGCGCAGCCTGACCTGTCAGGTTGTTAGATGCCAGCCCATGAGGAGTTCCGCTGAGCTGTGGCCTGTGGCGGTGCTCGGGAGCACTCGGGGGCCCATGAAGATTTGGCTCACAATAGCCTGATCAAGGTATTTCCCCCATTTCCCCCCACCAAAGTTTGACAGTGGTTAAATTGCCCAGTCAAATTCAAGCTCCGTATCATGTTCCTGGGAATGTGGGTTCCCATGTCTAGCCATGGGACTCTTCCCCATAAGAAGACCACCCCAAGTCAGTGCAAAGTGCGCCAGGTTTTCCCACTATCTGAACACCTCTGCAGGTATGTTCCAGGATCCTTTTTTTCCTCCTCACTTTGCTCCTTGGACCTCAGCTGCATTTGTCCCTGGACCTGTCCAGACCTCAAGCCCGGGATTTCAGGTCGCATGTTTCTTACCAAAAACTTCCCAAATGATTCCCTCCTACCTTTTCTAAGTGTGCCTTCATGTTGGGGCATGTGTGCATGTGTGTGCATGTGTGATTAGTTAGAGAATTAGTTCTCAGGTGTCCAGTTTTTATTTGTTTTGCTTATACAATAAAACTATTTGTTTGTGTTTACAATCACTCTCTCCCACTCTTTCTTCATGATTTTATTTTGGGGTACCACCACCAAAGTACAATAGCCTCAGTTTGGTCATTTCAGCATCTCGGGACATTTCGGGCTTGGTTTGATCTAGAGCCCACTGATTGGTCTTTCTGGCGGTCCATGGGGTACCCGGCAAACCCTCCTCCAACAACCACACTTCACAGGAATCCACTTTCTTCCTCTCAGCTTTCTTCATTGTCCGACTTTTCACACTCATACTTATTAATGGAGAATACCGTGGTATGAATTATCTTGATCTTGTTCGCCAGTGACACATCTTCTCACTTGAAGATCTTTTCTAGCTCCTTCATGGCCACCCTTCCCAGTCTCCATCTCCTTCTGATTTCTTGGTTGCCGTCTCCCTTTCGGTTGATGATGGAGCCAAAGAACAGAAAATCATGAACAATTTCCATTTCTTCATTGTCAACATAAAGTTGTGTAATTCCTCAGTAGTTTTGTCTTGTTGATGTTCACATCTAATCCTGCTTTGGCACTTCTTTCTTTAACCTTCATCAGGAGTCGTTTCAGGTCTTCGCTGTTTTCTGTCAGTAATGTGGTGTCATCTGCATATCTCAAATTGTTAATGTTACTTCTGCCAATTTTCACTCCCCCTTCATCTAAATCTGATCCAGCTTTCCTTATGATACGTTCTGCATATAGATTGAAGAGATAGTGAGATAAAATACATCCTTGCTTGACCCCTTTGCCAACTGGAAACCATTGCTGTTTCTCTGTATTCTGTCCTAACGGGTAGCCTCTTCTCCAGAGTACAGGTTGCGCATCAAAACAATCAGATGTTGTGGCACACCCATTTCTTTTAAAACCAACCATAGCTTTTCATGAGCCGCACATTCAAAAGCTTTGCTGTAATCTATGAAACAAGAGCTGGTTTTCTTCTGAAATTCTCTCATATGCTCCAGCAGGGCTTTTTTTGTAGAAAAAGCCCAGCAGGAACTCATTAGCATAATAGGCCACACCCAACAGCAGGAACTCATTAGCATATTAGGCCACACCCCTGACAGTGCAACTCATTAGCATATTAGGCCGCACCCCCATGTTACCAGAAGTGTGGTCATCCAGCCACACGCACCTTTTGCTTCTTATTCTGTTTACCTTGTTTGTTGTCAAAACCCAGAGCTTTTTTGTAGCAGGAACTTCTTTGCATGTTAGGCCACACATCCCTAATGTAGCCAATCCTAATGAGTTTCTGCTGTTGGGTGTGGCCTATTATGCTAACGAGTTCCTGCTGGGTGTGGCCAACTCGGGAGCCAGCCGGAACTCCATTCCTGTGCGTTCCTGCCCAAAAATAGCCCTGTCCAGTAACCAACGTAAATTTGCCACAAGATTTCTAGTGCCTCTTCATTTTTCTGAGTCCAGCTTGGACATCTGGAAACTCTCATTCCATATATGTAACAGACTTTGCTGTAAGATTTTGAGCATCACTTTACTCGTGAGAATTTAATGTTATGGTATGATAGCTGCTGCAGTGTTGGAATGGCCCCAATGGGCCATTGCTCTGTTTCCCATATTTGTTAGCACAATCTTGTTAAGATTTCGATGGACTCCATTTCTGTCGCATGAAATAGCTCTATTGATATCCCACCTATTCCTGGGGATTTGTTTCTCCCAATTGCTTTCAGTGCAGCTTCCATTCCACTTTCTAACATTGCAGGGTCCTCTTCAAAAGATTCTTTGTTGAAGGAATCTGTCATCCTTTCCTTTCTTCTGCTCAGTTCTTCGGGTGCATGCATAACAAACTACGGGGGAAGGAAAGGATATTCAGCTTATTAGGGAATTGTTAAAGCGATGCATCAGATTTCTTCGAGGCTTTTTTTCCTGCATAACTGGTGGGCACGTCCCTCTCTGAGTAATATTTTATTTCAATACTCTCATGAAAAAAACTGGGAGGGTGATTCAGGCAGTGGATTTTACTGTTGTATTGCTGGCAAACGTAAAAAAGGATAGGAGAGCAAGGAAGAGAGGTCGTCACCCACCTTTAAGATGCAGGAATTAATTGTTCCCCACCACCGAATATTTGGCAGATACAATGAAGTTCACATATATGATTAAATATTTGGCAGATACAATGAAGTTCACATATATGATTAAATTCAGAGTGAGGGGGTCAGTAATTTGAACCATTTAAGATAAATTGTTAGATTTTCCTGGGGGGTAGAATATTTGATATGTAATACTGCAGTGGAAATGTACTTTTTTTAAAAAAAAATTTATTAAATATAAAAAACAGTTAAAAATAGGAAAGCAAGTCCTGGTGTTTATGCAGGGCAAACAGGGAGGTGTCGATTTTATGTGCTGCTGAGGCTTCCAAGAGGGGCATCCATTTTTCTTGAAGATTATCAGGAACGGGTTGATTTTCGGATCGTAGGATGCTAGTGGAAACTTTGTCCTGTAAAAAGAAGTCCCACAGTTTCAGGAACCAGTCACTCAATAGCAGCGTCTTCTTGGATTTCCAATGAAATGCAATAACATTCCTAG
>NW_015164716.1:367813-375197 GCF_001447785.1 Gekko japonicus | reverse complement strand
AATTATAAAATACATTTTAACAGGGCTCTTTTTGTAGAAAAAGCCCAGCAGGAACTCATTAGCATAATAGGCCACACCCAACAGCAGAAACTCATTAGCATGCCCTTGCCAGCACAGATCATTAGCATATTAGGCCACACCCCACATGTTACCAGAAGTGTGGTCATCCAGCCACACCCATTGTTTGCTTCTTATTCTGTTTACCTTGTTTGTTGTCAAAACCCAGGGCCTTTTTTGTAGAAGGAACTCCTTTGCATGTTAGGCCGCACACCTCTAATGTAGCCAATCCGAATGAGTTTCTGCTGTTGGGTGTGGCCTATTATGCTAATGAGTTCCTGCTGGGCGTGGCCAACTCGGGAGCCATCCGGAACTCCGTTCCTGTGCGTTCCTGCCCAAAAATAGCCCTGCAGTTAAAAAAAAAGAAATCACATACTTCATTTCATGAAGCACCTGAATTGAGTCCTGGCCCACCCCTTGGCCACAATGTTCTATATTACAGGTTAGAAACTCATGGACTTTGGGTCAGATTGGTTCCCTGGAAGGTCAACAAGGTCAACAGCTGTCTTTCTTCAGTCACCTGCATGGCCAAGCCAGAGGAAAAGGTTTGCTTGGAACGAGTTATGTATGTAGCAATACACCATACTAACTGTTGACCTTAAGATGTGTGTCTGTGATTCCTGGCCATTCCACCAATATCTGGGAGACACGTGGCTTTCCCCAACAGGCCCACTAGCACATTCCCCAAGACCAATGAAAGCTGGGGGAAACAGTGCGAGGGGAAAGGCCAAAGACCCTTCTCCATGTGCACGTTGGCCCTGATCTGAATTGGACACTGCACACACTTGGGAACTGAGCAGAGACCACAGCTTGTCATGCCTGACACAGGTTTGGGACCCCAGATCCAAGCTGTCTACTCAGTTACGTATGGCTCCAAGTGGCTCTCTAGGAAGTTTAGTTGCTGACCGCGATGGCATATCAATGGGCCCGGAAATACATTTCTGCACTGATTATGGGGAAATGGTATGCACCTAAGGAGAGGAGCTCTGAAATCATTAACTATTTAACACTAATTGATATCAAATGTTGGTAAAAGGTTAGCCAAGACACAGGACTTTGCTCCTTTGCTCTCGCTCTCGCTCTCTCTCTCTCTCTCTGTGTGTGTGTGTGTGTATGCATGTGCACCATGAATGAGCAATCCCATTCATATCGATAGAGTTGTAGGGCAGGCTTATAAGTATGGGCAGATTCATTGGCTCTCTGCTGCAGGCTTCGGGATTTCTCCTGCTTTGTTTCAAGGTTGCAGGAAGCCTGAAGAAACAGGCAGCTGGGGGGGGGGGGCAGCAGATGGAGACAGAGCCGGGAGTTAATGAAGACTACAAAGTGTTGACAAATTGAACTGATGACCTGGAAAACATGCTCAGATCCAGAGGTTAGATTAGCAGAAGGTTGCTGAAGGCGTGAAAGCAGCAATGACCATGCTATTATTATTTTTCAAAATGGATTAATGGGTGGCATGGATGAACGGGCTGGGGTCCTTTTTGTTGCCTTTCCTTAGAGTCCAGCTACTCTCCTGGGATCTGCCTCTGTCAAGTGCTGCAGTTATTATAGGGCCAAGATTGTTAACCATTAAAGTTTTCAGATTGTCTCTTCCTGAAGGGAAGAGGGCTTGTTTCTTCTCTAAATGGGCTGAATATAAAAGCAGGGCACCTCTGGGATTAGGAAGGATAATGTGAAATTCCTCACATTTAGTGGCTGCAAACCAGAATTCTCCCTTCCAACAACAGGCCTGTTTCCATGATGAGAAGAATCATATTAAACTTTCCCTGCATCGCAGTTGTCCCATGTTGGTATGTATATGAGCAAGGGGGAGGGGGGCAAGGAAGCCATCTTTTCCCCCCATGTATAATTATTTACTTGTAGAAAAGAGCAAGAGTCCAGCCTCCCCTGCCACCAATTTGGTTAGTCTTTAAGGTGCTTCTGGACTGTGGCTCTTCTTTACAACAACAGACTGTCAGACTCCTGGTCAAGAGACTCCCAACAACATTCTCTTTGGCAGTGATTTGTTTATTGAGATATCAGCATGATCCAGGCTAGTACAGCAACCGTGTCAGAACTGAGGTTCAGGCAGGAAAATCCAAAGATATAGACAGTTCAAATTAAGGCCCCTCTAACCTAACCAATCACACATCTCAGCCAGCCCACCTAGTTCTTGCATTCACTGACATTCCCCTTGGGAATATACGATCCCGTTACCTACAATAGCAAACTGGCACAGCTTCATTTTCAAGGACATTCCTCTAGGACAGTGGTGGTGAACCTATGGCATGGGTGCCAGAGGTGGCACTCGGAGCCCTTCTGTGGGCACACGTGCCATCGCCCCAGCCAGGCCCAGACCATCATTAAAGTGTCGAATTCTCTGCCAAATAATTTTAAGTAAATGAAAGCATTTGGGATTGCTTTCCTTACTTTGTTTGGATCATCTTAAGTTAATGTATGAGTTGTTTTTTCTAAAGTAAAACCTCAGTATTCAGGTTAAATTGCCCTGTTGGCACTTTGCGATAAATGTGGGTTTTGGGTCACAGTTTGGGCACTCAGTCCCTAAAAGGTTTGCCATCACTGCTCTAGGAGGAAGGCATCCTAAGGAAGAGTTACAATGCCTAGGAGAGAGCAGTTCACACACTCAGCCAGCCATTCACACACACCCCATAGGAATTTCCCTCCCCCCCTGTAACTATGGCAAACTAAGGCTGCTGCCACACACGCTAAGTAATCCGCTTTCAATCCACTTTCAGGGCACTTTCAAAGTGGATTTTGCCAGTTCACACAGTAAAACTCCACTTTGAAAGTGCACTGAAAGTGGATTGAAAGTAGATTACTTAGCGTGTGTGGCAGCAGCCCACGAAGAGTTTGACACAGACAAACACGGCTGCCCATCTGGATCTTTCTTTGAAGAAGTGAGCCATGACTCACGAAAGCTCCTCCCCTGCCACAAGTTTGGTTAGTCTGGAAGGTGCGCCTGGACTCTGGCTCTTTTCTGCTGCTACAGACAGACTAACATGGCGACCCATCTTTATATCTATATCTACATCCGGGTTTATATTCTTCAGGCATCTTAATGTGTATTCTTCAGGTCTCTGAAGAAGTGAGCCGTTAGGAAAGCTCCTCCCCTGCCACAAATTTTGGTTAGTCTTTAAGCTGCTTGTGGACATCTGCTCTTTTCTGCTGTTGCAGAGAGACTAACAGGGTGACCCCTCATGAGCCATATCTCCTGGACTCTTGCTCTTTTCAAATGCTACACGGCTGCCCATCTTGACCTATCTCTGCATCTTGATCTATATTCTTCTGGTGTCTAATGAAATGAGCCGTGACTCATGGAAGCTCCTCCCCTGTCACAAATTTTGGTTAGTTTTTAAGGTGCTCCTGGATTCCTGCTCTTTTGTGCTGCTACAGAGAGACGAACAGGGCTGCCCATGTTGAAAACTTTGTCGGTGATTAACTGGCTGGTTTGTAACTTTGGATTCTCAGGACTTTTGCTTACTGTTTTGCAGTTATTGTGTATGTTATAAGCAGGGCTTTTTTGTAGAAAAAGCCCAGCAGAAATCATTAGCATAATAGGCTACACCCAACAACAGAAACTCATTAGCATATTAGGCCACACCCCTGACAGCACCGCTCATTGGCATATTAGGCCACACGCCCAGGTTACCAGAAGTGTGGTCATCCAGCCACACCCACCTTTTGCTTCTTATTCTTTTTACCTTGTTTGTTGTCCAAACCCAGGGCTTTTTGTAGCAGGAACTCCTTTGCATGTTAGGCCACACCCCCCTAATGTAGCCAATCCTAATGAGTTCCTGCTGTTGGGTGTGGCCTATTATGCTAATGAGTTCCTGCTGGGCGTGGCCAACTTGGAAGCCAACCGGAACTCCGTTCCTGTGCATTCCTTTTTTTTTCATTCCTGCCCAAAAATAGCCCTGGGTATAAGTTATACTTGATCTTAATAAACATTTTTTAAAAAATGGATTCATTCATCCTCTGCTTTTCCCCCCAAAGAGGCTGACAACCTCCTTCTCCCCTCCTCCATTTGATCCTCACAGCAATAACCCTGCAAGGTAGGTGCAGCTGAGAACATGTGCACCTGGTCCAAGGTCACCCAGTGAGCTTCCAGGGCAGCAGAGACAGGATTTGAGCCCAGGCCCTCTGGCCACCACAGAATGCCGCCTTCTTCATGCCATGCTAGTTTTTGAGGGACTAGCAGACACCCCCACCCCCCCAAACACCAAGCTGCAGTCCGCAATGATCCAGGAAAAACTTCACGACTTGATTTTGCTAATTTTAAAACCTGGCTGCAAGAATCCACTCTTTCAAAGTTCATAAACATGGCCAGACAAGAGATTTAATTTTCTACAAGACAAAGACAGTCCTTCATGCACAAGCACCGGAGGCGACAGCGTGCAGCTCCTCTGCCAAAGGGAAAGGCAACGGTGGAAGCCAACTGGAGCTCACTTTGCAGCCCTGATCGGAGGCAGCTGTTTCCTACTGGCGCATCCGTAGAGTCGACTCTGACTTGCCAGATTCCAGGAGGCCTGAATTCTGGCCACTCTGCAAATGGACAACTTCAAGGATATCATTGGATGAATTTTTATGGCACGGCTGAGGGAATACAACATTAAGACCGGGGGGGGGGGAGGCAAATCTCAAACAAACAACTATGAGAAAGGAGGGAGAAACCCTTTCCAAGCTGCCAGTCCTGTCTACAAGTCTTGTGGCCCATATTGTTGAATGCCAGTACCAGGGCTAAGGCACAAGTCAGTGGCAGACTTCACAACACCCTGGAACCAAGGCAGCATATGCTCCTCTAACTATGGTCTTTCCTTCCTTCCTTCCTTCCTTCCTTCCTTCCTTCCTTCCTTCCTTCCTTCCTTCCTTCCTTCCTTCCTTGTTTCCTTCTTTCCTTCTTTCCTTCCTTTCTTCTTTCCTTCCTTCCTTCTTTCCTTCTTTCCTTCTTTCCTTCTTTCCTTCTTTGTATTGCCTCTCCAGAAAGCCTGCCTAAAACAGTTCACATGCACGATAAAATCACAACGCAGCATCAGAATCACCAGTGTTTACAAATCGGGCAAAGAAGAAAGCCATTGCAAACCCAGCCAGAACATCAAACCAGCAGCGAATATCCAGCTACCTAAAACGAATCTCATAAAACAGTTCTCAGGCTAGAAGGAGACTATAAAAAATGATGTCAAAATGTAAGCCCTTTAATTAAAAGCCTGAGTCGAAAGAAATGTCTTAGCCTGGCACCAAACAGAGAGTGGGACCGGTGCCAGATGACCCTCAAGTCGAGATGCCTACAGACAGGCTTGGATGGAAGAAATTAGCCGGCTGGTCAGGCCGTCCTGCAGGGAGCTGGCCCAAGCTGTTAAGGGTCTTAAAGGCAAGAACCGGCACGTTGAATTGTGTCTGGGAGCCATGGGAAACCAGGGCAGACCTTTCAGCACAAGGGTGATACGATCCCTGCATCTAGCCTGGCTGCCAAATTTTGGACCAGCTGAAGTTTCTGTGCAGTCCTCAGAGCTAATTTTCAGTCCCTATCAAAAAAGGTTAAAAGGTTTATAGTAAAAACTGAACAGCCATTCCAAGCCAAGGTGAACATTCCAGATCAGTAGGCATGTTCGTCAGAGGCAGCAAACTAAAACAAGTCACATGGTACTTTTAACAAAATGTATTCCTGCATAAGCTTTCGAGAGTCAGAACTCAGGTTATCAGATACATGCGGAGGATATCTGTTGTAGCAGGAGGGGGGGGATGGTGTCTTTCCTCCCTGGGAGACTGCCTTAGACCCAGGGTTCCTTGGAAAGTACCATGTTAACCAGCTGCCACTACTCAGGACCTCCTGGGAACATCTAGAGCAGACGTGTCAAACATACAGCTCGGGGGCTGGACCAGCCCATCAGGACTCTTATTTATTTATTTATTTATTTAAACATTTATACCCCGCCCTCCCCGCGAGCAGGCTCAGGGTGGCTTACAAGGGGCATATGCCCATACATAAAACCAGATAAAACAATAAAATCATGGATAATAACAACAATAACAATAATGAAGTGCTTTTTTGTAAACAGATGGTCTTAAGTGGTTTGATGGCATCTACAAATCCTCCCCAATGGGGTGACACTGTCCAGCAGATGGTTAAAGCCAGTCCCGCATTATCAATGCCACGCGGTTTGTGGCAGAACTTCCAGGGCGATTCCTAGTCCTGATGGTATTGCCACCGTTGGTGGTGGCAGTGGCAGCCCCTATGCAAAAGCCTGGCGGAAGAGCTCCGTCTTGCAGGCCCTGCGGAACTGCATAAGGCCCTGCAGGGCCCTGATCTCCTCCAGGAGCTCGTTCCACCATGTAGGGGCCGCCACTGAGAAAGATCTAGCCCTGGTCACAGCAAGCTTTACCTCCCAGGGGCCTGGAATCGGCAAGCGATGTTGGGTCCTTGACCGAAGTTATTCGGCACACGAGCAACTGGAGGGAAACCAGTCCAAACGTGGACCAGATGGGTTGATATTAGGACATTATACTCCCTGCTGAGGTCCTCCCTTCCAATACTCCCTCAAACCTGTGAGCAAAAATTCTGCATTGTGAGCTACTGCCATTATACTCATGAGTGAGCCATTTGGCTATGGCATAAATGAGTTTGCCCCGGAGCCATCCATCCTGAGCTAAGGCAAAAAATGTGTGAGTTAGAGGGAACACTGCTCCCTTCGCCAAATGCAGGCCCTCCCCAGGTTCTTCTCCCAGATCTCCAGGGATTGTCCAACCCAGAGTTGGCAACCATAAGGGGCAAGAAGGGCTCAGCCAGTCCCCTTGGGGCCTGCCTGCTGCCCTTGGCCAAGGCACAGGGGCTATGGGGATGCCAGCCCCCAGGTGGGGTCCCCTGATTTGGAGGGCTCCTGCCCACCGCCAACCACCTGGCCAGCAGGGGAAGCCCCGCCCCTAAGCCCCGCCCCCAACAGCGATTGGCTCCCCACAGGCACAGCAATCCTGGCTGGGCTGCCCTCTCCTACAGGCGTGCCCCCCACACACATTGCCAACGACCGCAGCTTGCAATGCCAGTGTCAGTGGGTTCTGCCATGCATTCTGTACACGCGCTGTGTTCCCCCATATTATGAGACTGTGTGACCAGTGTTCCCTCTAAGCTGAGTTAGTGTGAGCTAGCTCACAGTTTTCTAGCCTCCGGCTCACACATTTTTGCCTTAGCTCAGGACGGATGGCCCCAGATCAAACTTATTTATGCAGTAGCCAAATCGCTCGCTCACAACTTTAATGCCAGTAGCTCACAAAGTAGCATTTTTGCTCACAAGACTCCACAGCTTAGAGGGAACATTGTAGTGTGACTCTTTCC